>NC_052147.1:154298289-154461901 GCF_902713615.1 Scyliorhinus canicula
AGAAGTGGGGCCCATGACAGAAGTGGGAGGACAGGATCCAGCATCGCAACGATGTCCAACTCTCCTGCCCAAATTTATTCCTTGTGGCACACCAGGGTTGAGCAGCTGCGCAGAGACAAAGCAGCTTCCGGAGGAACAATGCTGTGACACTCGGCATCCACAGTAAGGAGAGGAAACCAGCACAAATGCAACAGTCTTAGGCACCTCTTGCACTGTTCTCACTCAGGAAGAGAAGGCCCTCATGGCCTGGACAAATGGATGGAGGTTTTGGTGCAAGTTGTGGGCCCACCTCCGAGCTCACTGCACAAGTCTGAGCCTGGGCCCACCACCCGATAGCTGCTGAACAAGCCCAGCCTGGAACCCTGCATCAGTGTTTTATACTAGGGGGACATCACCACAAACTTGGTCCTGTCCTGTAGTAAGGTATAACAGTGTGTGGGACTGAACTATACTATAGTCTCATTTAATATTTTCCCCCAAGGGAGCTTCGTCTTCAGAACGACAGATAATCCATGACTGAATGATGTAACTACTGAAAGAGAAATGGCTAGATTACACCAAGTGTAATTGGAGCATGGAAAGGGGGTGGCACAGAAAGGGGCTACTTAACACAGTTATTGAAAAACCTCACCTTGCTCGAAGTACCACGTACAGGAAGACAGGGAAGAGATCGTCCATGGACCAGAGAAAGTCTTCTTGCAGCATAGTCAGGACCTCCTGTGTGATCTCCTCAAAGGTCTGCTGAATAACATTCAACTTGTCCGCTGGTGTGAAGGTGGTGCTGTTGGGACAAAAGGCAGGTTTACATTCCCCACGTAAAGTGAGCCACCTAGTTCTGAAATACTCAATGTTGTTTTGCGATGGTAACCAGTCAGGGAGGCGACACTGGCACCTCAGAGACAGCACAGGAGTTCTTCGGCCCAGTGTGCCTAAACGGACCCTTTGAAAGAGCGATTTGACTCTTCACACTCTTCTGCCCTTTTTCTTATAACCCTGCAAATAACTCCCCTTCGAGTATCTATCAAATTCCCTTTTGAAAGTTTCTCCTGAATCTGCTTCCAACGTCCTTTTAGGCAACGCACTCTGGATTGCCGTGTAAAAATATCCTATCATTTAAACCCCTGAAATTTTTGTTAATTATCCTCAATCTGTAACCTACACTCCTGTCAATGGAAACAGTTTCTCCTTATTTACAGCCTGAATTTTGAGCATCTCTATTAAATCTCCCCTTAACCCTCTCTGCCTGAAGAGAACAATCCCAGCTTCTCCATTCCCTCCAGGTAACTCAAGCCGCTCACCCCAAGCTCCATTCTAATAATCTCCTCTATTTTTTCTTCAAGGCCTCAACTCCTTTCTAAAGTGCCAATATTTGCTGTTTAACCATTAGTTGTTTTATGACGGTGGCATAGCGGCAATATCCCCGAATTAAATCCAGAGGCCCGGGCTAAAGCTCTGGGGATAGGAGTTCAAATCCCATCGCGGCAGCTGGTGGAATTTAAACTCAATTAATAAAATATGGAATTGAGAGCAAGTCTCTTAAATGGTGACCATGCAAACTGCCATTGTCGTAAAAAACAAAAGCCATCTAGTTCACTAACGTCCTTTAGAGAAGGAAATCTGCCATCCTTACGTGGTCTGGCTCCATGTGACTCCAGATCCCACAGCAATGTGGCTGAGTCTTAACTGCCTCTGAAATGCCTGTGCAGGTTCGAGGGCAATTAGGGATGGGCAACAAATGCTGGCCTGGCCAGTGACACCCACATCCCATGGAAAAATAAAGGGAAAAAGAAACATGTTGTTGGGATCACCCTGCTTGTTCCTTTCTCTTCCTGTGACTGCATCAAGATTGGCTAGTATTGGCCTCCTCACCCACAGCAAACTGCTGCTCTTCACATACTTCCCAGCCTCAGGTAGAAATAATAATTGCACATGAATTAACAAAAGGAATGGGCATTGGAAGATTGGTATCATCATATCAGGCAAAATGTGCCAATGGGATCATCTGTCCTGGAGGATGGAAAGGAATTTTCCACATTTACTTCTGTCTCCCAGACCCAGCCTTACCTTTCCCCCCCTCTCCTTAGCAATTACTGGGCTTTGGATGGGTAAGTAGTGTCTGTATTGTGACACACTTGGTCTCCTGACCACACAGGACCAGACAGATGGGTTAACTGTGGTTTTTCACTCCAATTCAGACAGTATATTAGTTAAATGTTGCGGATTGACCATCTAACTGCCACAGCTTCCTCATTCAGTGAGGTGAACAGTTGGGTGAGACAACTCGACACTAGGACACAGTAAATTGCATTTGAATCTATCCAAAGTCCACCAGTCCAGCTCCTTTTTAAAAAAAAAGTTTATTTATTCAATTTTTTTTACATTGTCGCATTTGAAAAACATTAAAACAAAAATAAAGCCAACGCAGACCAGCCCCTCCCTCCCCCGGACCTGGTCCCTCCTCCCCAGACCTGGTTTCCCCCACCGGACCTGCACACCCCTCCCCCCCCCCCCCCCCCAACAGCTGGTGGTAACTAGTTCTCCAGAATGCAGAATAAACAAACCGCATCTCTTGTTGTACCCCCTCATTCACCCCTCTTGGGGCAAATGGGAGCGACACCACTGCCAGCGCCCATAACCCTGACCCCCTACAAGTACCAGCCCCCATCCTCATCCACAAAGCTTCCACCTCCCTACTTCAACCCCGCACCTTACCTGCTCAGACAAATGACAAAACCAGCCTGCCCAACCCCTTAAAGAACGGCTTGAGCAAAAAGACTGGCAGGCACGGAAATAAAAATAAAAGCTGCCTCAAAATATTCATCTTCACAGCTGCACCCGACCGGTCAACAACAGGGGAAGATTATCCCACCTCAGTATATCTGCATTAACCCTACCTACCACATGTAAAGTTAAATTTACAAAGCCAGCCATCTGCACTCTCAAATACCTGAAGTGGGTAGTTGCCACCCAAAATGGCAACCTCCCCGACTCCCACTCCTGAAGACGACACCACAAAACACTCACTTTTACCCAAGTTTAGCTTGTAACTGAAAATGCCCCAAATCTCCTCAGCAGTCCCATTATATCCGCCATAGAAGAGCTTGGGTCGAAAACATGCAACAACAGATATCAGCATGCAGGGACACCCTATGTTCCATGCCCTCTCCCCATTTATCCAAGCTCCTCAAAGCTAGGGACAAGGGCTCAATTGCCAGCGCAAACAGAAGAGGGGACATAGGGCATCCCTGCTTTGCTCCCATGTGCAATGAAAAGTACCCAGAATTCATTTCATTTGTTCACACACACGCCAGCGGATCCTTAAACGACAATTTCACTCATGCCACAAACTTAGGCTTTGCAAACAGATAGCTCCACTCCATTCGCTCAAATGCCGCCTCCATTGTTAAGATACTGTTGTAAAACCTTTGTCTGCTCGGTTTCTTTTTTTTCCAATTCCTGTCCTGGCTACCTTTAATCCACAGTCTTCTTGCTAGCTGCTGCAACACTGAGATTTCCATTTAAACTACTGTTTTTGGGCACACTAAAACACCCCTGTGCATGGACCAGGCCAAGACGTCCCCTTTCAGTTCTGTGGCAGAGTCCATGATGTCAATTTGATAGGCTTAGCAGACAGCCAATCGAAGAATGTAGAATTCACAGTCACCTCCTAATGTTTTTTTAAAATTTAGAGTACCCAATTATTTTTTTTCCAATTAAGGGGCAATTTAGAGTGGCCAATCCACCTACCCTGCACATCTTTGGGTTGTGGGGGTGAAATCCACGCAGACAAGGGGAGAATGGGCAAACTCCACATGGACAGTGACCCAGAGCCGGGATTCGAACCTGGGTCCTCAGCGCCGTAGGCAGCAATGCTAACCACTGTGCCACGTGCCCCCCTTGCCACCTCCTAATGTTGCCTATGATTGGTGAAGCCATTCAGGAACTTCCAGGAGGAAGGTGGGTCATCTGAATAGCTCCATTTTGTCTTCAATGCTGATCAGACACAGGCCAGAAGCATATGAAATGCACTCTCTATCTTTCTCTCTCCCCCAGGTGATTTCTAAAACCTCCAAGCCAGGTCTATGAAGGCTCTCCTAGTGAAACGTCACAGACTGCACTCAGGTCTGTGGAGGGGTCTGGAGTAAGAAAACAAGCAGTCACTCACCAGGTCTGTAACTTTTTAATCCTCTGGAAGGCTTGGAAGAACTCATATTGAAACTTAAACAGAGAGCATTCTTTATAATACAGCCAGGGTTCAAGTACAGAAATCAGGCAAATGAAAGGTCTGCAACCTTTCAGATTTAAAGCCCAGTGATATCTCAAGGAGGCAGAGGTTCCACCTGGTGGTAGAGGGGTGGAAGCGTATTGACCTGAATCCTGTGTAAAACGCCATCCGAGGGTCGAAGCATGGAACTAAATCTCTCGAATAAATCTATTTCCCAGAGGCCGCAATCACAGCAGCGAAGCGTCATCTCCAAACATTTCCCTTTAATCCCCATTTTCTAATCCTCTCCTACCCTTACTGTGTCTCTTGGTGGAAGGCGAGACAGGACTTTGGGATTAGGTAGACTGGTAGACCATTGTTCTGTTATTTCTTTACACATTCATTTTTTCCTCTTATTCTTAATAAACAGTTTGTTAATGTTTTACTTATAAATCTGGTGTCTGCAACTCATTGGAACAGTCAAGTGCTAAAGATCTCAGGAAAACACAAATTATTGGTTAATTCACTTATGTTGGGACTCCATGTTCTGTGGGGCTGGAACTGACCGTGCACTCGCCCAGGGTGTCAGAACATGGCATCTAGCCCCACCACCACCTCCCTTCCTTCTGCCAGAGAAAGCACCACATTCAACAGCCGCCGCACATTTGACAACAACTGTCTGCCCTTTATGAACTCCGACTGATCCTCACCTTCGGAAGGCACCCCTCCAATCTGAGCATCAGCACCTTCTCCAATATCTTGGCATCCACGTTCAACAAGAGGTATGGGCCTGTATGACCCACACTCCACTGGATCCTTGTCCTTTTTAAGCAGCAATGAAATGAGTGCCTGACCCATCATCACTGGCAATGCCCCCCTGACCATCGCGTCGTCAAACATTTCCACCAACAGCGGTGCCAACATATCCTTAAACTTTTTATAAAATTCCACCAGGAAACCATCTGGCCCCGGTGCCTTACCAATCTGCTTTTTCCCTATTGCCATCTGAACTTCTTCCACCCCAGCTGGGTCCTCCAAACCGGTCTTCTCCTCTTCTACTTCTGCACACTCCAATTGCCCCCAAAACTCCCTCATATCTGACTCATCCTCCGGAGGCTCTGACTTATACAAATCCCTGTCAAACTCTTCAAAAACTTTGTTCACCTGTTCCGGTGCAGCCACCAGCTCTCCCGTCCCATCCCTGAGCCGAACAAATTTCCTTGCAGCCACCTGCAGGCAGAGCTGGCCCGCCAACAAGTGGCTGGCCTTCTCCCCATACTAGTACACAACTTCCTTCCCCTCGCCCGCTTCAGCTGCAGAACCGCCTTTCCCGTGGACAGAAGATCAAACCTCACCTGCAACTCCTTTCCTCCTCGCCAGAAGACCCATCGTACCTTTGTGTACCCTCTGTCTACCTCCGACATCTCCATCAACCGCTGCCGTTCCTCCCTTGCCTCCCTATTCACCTGTGCCTTAAATGAGATGACCTCGTCCCTCACTACCGCCTTCAACGTTTCCCATATCACTGATGGCGAGACCTGCCTATTCCTATTGAACACTACATAATCCTCAATCACAGTTCACATTATGATACAAAAATGTGAGTCTGCCAACAGTCCCACATCGAACATTTACACCGACCTCGGAGGTGATCCCTTCTCCATAACCATGTCCACCCAGCGTGGAGTGTGGTCCAAAATAACGATCACAGAATACTCTGCCTTCCTCAGCTCGGCAACAGCACCTTCCCCACCATAAAAAAACCCGAATACGCCCTATCCTGCAGGAGCAAAAACCTCCACAGGTCCACCTCTTTCATTTTTTAAAAAATTTAGAGTACCCAATACATTTTTTTCCAATTAAGGGGCAATTTAGCCTGACCAATCCACCTACGCTGCACATCTTTGGGTTGTGGGGGTGAAACCCACGCAAACACGGGGAGAATGTGCAATCTGCACACAGACAGTGACCCAGGGCTGGGATCGAACCTGGGACCTCGGTGCCATGAGGCAGCAGGGCTAACCCACTGTGCCACAGTGCTGCCCACCTCCCATCTCTTTCATAAATGCGGCTAACAACTTTGGCCCCCTCCCCTGGGGGTCAGCGAATGCGGCTTGGACCTATGGGCTTTCAGATCCAACACCGTTTTCAAATCTCCTCGTAGTATTAACTGGTGCATATCCAAATCTGGAATGGCAGTCAACATCTTTTTCATACATTCTAGGTCGTCCTAATTTGGGGCATATACGTTAACCAACACCACCAACCTCCATTCCAATGCACCCACTACTATTATGTACCTATCCCCGTGTCAGCCACCACCTTCTCTATCTGAAACCTCACCCTCTTAACCACCAGAATCGCCATCCAGTTCCTTATTTATGCAACATTTTTGAAAACAGCACCAAAACCGCAAAGTTTCTCATGCTAGAGGTGTGCCTTGGCACGCAGTCACTTTACCTGATCTGCTGTAAACTTTCAATAGCAGAAGCGTAGCAAACCTCCTTCGTGATGGCTTGTACCTAGGGAAGACAAATCGGACATTATTAAAGGGAGAGAGAGACTGTGTAATTCGTACAGCGGCCTGCTTCCGAGCAGTTCCTCCGCACTTCCGGTTACAGCCAGCAGAGTGCCAGTGTTGGGGCTGGCATGTTTCCTTGTGCATGGGAAAGGCATCTGATGTAACATTTCAGCCAAACTGTGGCAGCTTTTGCCCATTACTAATCCAGCACAGCCCTGCCAGGTGACTCTCTACTCCTGGCATATTCCAGACACTTTTCCTGACTTATGATTGGGTTGGAGGAAGGGCAGGAAAGAGGGTTGAAAGTCACTCCTCATAGCTAACATCTCCTGTCTGTTCTGTTACTGGGGGAAGGGTCAGTGCAGTGCACCCTCCCACCTAATGTCATGACTGGGAGGGGTTGGCGTCTTGTTTGAACAGCTTTTCTTTTAGATATCAGTTCATGGGATATGGATGTAGGCATCGCTATCTAGACTAGCATTTACTGTCCCTCCCTAATTGCCCTCAAGAAGGTGGTGCGAGCCACTTCTTGAACCGCTCAGTCCCTGTGGTGTTGATACACCAACAGCGTCCAAACCTTATGGTGAAGAATGGACACGGAGGAGGCAGGGCTGGGGAAAAGTGTGGGAGTACGAGGCTAAGACACAAACGGCATAGGTGACAATGGTGCAACTGGACTGGAGACAGATGAGGAACGAGGTAACAGAGCCAGGTAATGGACTCAGGATCTCTTCATAGACACTGAGCCTGAGAATTTACATCCCTAACTTGGGTGTTATTCAGATCTAGGGCGAAATTCTCTGCAGACCGTCGTAACGCCGATTTCCGGCGAGCAAAATTGGTGTAGATGACTCCGGCGTGGGGGCCTTCTTTTAGGCAGCTTTTCTCCGTTCCCGGAGGGGCCAGCAGCGGACTGACGCGATACGCGTCAGTTTCACCAGCTGCGGAAGTGGTGAGACCCGGCGTTTTTGGGGGGGGGGGGGGGGGGGGGGGGGGGAGGAGGAGGAGGAGGAGAGAGACTGTCCCGGCGTTTGGGGGGGGGGGGGGGGGAGAGGAGAGAGACAGGCCGTCATTTTGGGAGGGGGGGGGGGGGGAGGAGAGAGACAGACCGGCATTTGGGGGGGGGGGGGGGGGGGGGGGGGAGAGAGAGACTGACCCGGCGTTTGGGGGGGGGGGGGGGGGGGAAGAGGAGAGAGAGGAGGAGGAGGAGAGAGACAGACCGGCATTTTGGGGGGGGGGGGGGAGGAGGAGAGAGACAGACCCGGCGTTGGGGGGTTTGCGGCGTTGAGTTGAGAGGAGAGGGGGTTGGGGGGGGGGTTTGCGGCGTTGAGTTGAGGGGGGGGGGGGGGTTTGCGGCGTTGAGTTGAGAGGGGGGGGTTGCGGTGTTGAGTTGAGAGAGGGGGGCGGCGTTGGAGGGGGGCGGCGTTGGAGGGGGGTAGGGGTGGTGAAGGGGGTAGGGGCAGCGGCATGCAGAGGAGGGGGGCGACGGATGCCCGGGGCCAACGCACCGTCGCCCCCCCTCTGCATGCCGCTGCCCCTACCCCAACCCCCTCCCCTCACCACCCCTAACCCCCTTCACCACCCCTACCCCACTCCAACGCCGCACCCCCCCCCCACTAACGCCGCACCCCCCCCCCCCCACTAACGGAGGAAGGAAGGGGGGGGAGGAGGACGGAAGGGGGGAGGAGGAAGGAGGTTGGGGGGGAGGAAGGAAGGGGGAAGGAGGAAGGAAGGGGGAGGGAGGAGGAAGGAAGGGGGGAGGAGGAGGAAGGAAGGGGGGGGGGGAGGAGGAGAGAGGGGGGGGGGTGTGGGTACCGGCCTTCAGAGGGAGGAGGACGGGGTGTGGGTGCGGCGTTGAGGGGGGGGGGGGGGGGGGGGGGGAGACCCGGCGTTGAGAGGAGGGGTTGCGGCGTTGCGAGAGATGGGGGGGCGGCGTTGGAGGGGGGGTAGGGGTGGTGAGGGGGGGGGGGGGTTGGGGTAGGGGGCAGCGGCGTACAGAGGGGGGGCGACGGTGCGTTGGCCCCGGGCATCCGTCGCCCCCCCTCTCTGCACGCCGCTGCCCCCAAACCCCCCCCCCCCCCCCGATGCCGCAACCCCCCCCCCCCACACTGAACGGCGTCAACCATCATCAATGGTTGACGCCGTTTTAAAGCTACTGTGATTTTCGCCGACGTGACCCGTGGCCACGTCGGCGGGACTTCGGCCCATCCGGGCCAGAGATTTGTGGAAACAAAAATATAATGAAACCCCGCCGGCGCCAGCTGTCTTCAGAGGCTGCCGGCGGGATTTGCACAGCGCCGGTTTTTGGCCTGTCAGAGAATTAAAAACCCTGCGGGAGCGGGATTAACGCCGCTGCCGGCCGATTCTCCGACCCTGCGTGGGGTCGGAGAATTTCGCCCCTATTCCATATTGGAAAATCCAGGTTAAAAAAGTGTTCAGTGGTGAAGCCTTTCTCTGGGCCCCACATTCTGGTATTTAGGTTACACTCCAACCCTCTGCAAGTCCAGATTTCTGGAAAGGAAAGAAAGTTTTATTCCCAACACGAATTCACTCGTTTCCACTCAGCCATGACTAAAAGTCAGGCATTAAGCAAGTTACCTGTAGAATCCAACTGACGATCTGACCGTCTCCACAGGAAGAATCTAATTTGGCATAACAACTGAGGGTGCACAGACAGCAGTATAAAGAACATTAGAAAGGGATCGATCACCATGGGACTGTTAAGAACTTGCCATGTATAGTGGAGTTTGCACATTCTCCCTGTGTCTGCGTGGGTTTCACCCCCACAACCCATAAAGATGTGCTGGTTAGGTGAACTGGCCACACTAAATTGCCCCTTAATTGGAAAAAAATAATTTGGTACTCTTAAATGTAAAAAAAAAAATTGCCATATATTTTCTGTTAAACTTTTATTTCTGAGACTTAAAAAAAAAGGACAGGGAAGTATCATATGATCGAGCATTGGGAGGGTGGGTTGTGTTGCCAAACAGATCAATGAGGTGTCTCAGGCTTGATTCCTGCCTGAGCTCAGTTCACCAATCAGAGCTTATTGGTGAACATCCATAGCCATGCATGAATGTGCAATCGGACTGTGAAGCCCCCTGTAGTGGGATAGCTTGCTGATCGCTGTTTGTATTGCTATGTGAAGGATGCTCCTTTGGAAAGGTTCTGGTGCACCTTGGTACCAATCACTGTCCTCAGGAGGGCATTGGGGAGAGGGAGAAGAGAGATACAATTGAAAGGGAGAATGAGGATAAAATGAGGAAAAGTTGCTTCTGTACCTCCTTCTTCTCACCAAGTATGGAGACTGTGTCTGGGATAAACTTCCTGAAAAAAAATGAAATCAGGAAGAGACTGGTTAGTGCTAACTATATGTGCTAAAACATTAACAATACAAGGTAAACTACTGAACTACATGATCATAAACAGGAACAACACGGTCAGGGCACTGGGAAACCAGTAATGACCCAAGAGAGAGGTCATTACAGTCCCTGGCCACTCCGTCAGGTACCACACACACGGGTCACCTGACAGCACAACACTTCTCAACTCCCAGAATACAATGGGGTAAATACAGAATAAAGCTCTCCAAGAACACAGCAAGGCAAATCACAAGCTTTTGGAGCACTACTCCTTCCTCACATTCACCCAAGGAAGGAGCAGTGCTCCGAAAGCGTGATTTGAAACAAACCTGTTGGACTTTAACCTTGTAAGACTTCTTACTGTACAACTTTTCCAGGATAGGCACAGCACAGGGTTAGATACAGAGTAAAGCTCCCTCTACACTGTCCCCATCAAACACTCCCAGGACAGGTACAGCATGGGGTTAGATACAGAGTAAAGCTCCCTCTATACTGTCCCCATCAAATACTCCCAGGACAGGTGCATCATGGGGTTAGATACAGAGTAAAGCTCCCTCTACACTGTCCCCATCAAACACTCCCAGAGCAGGTACAGCACGGGGTTAGATACAGAGTAAAGCTCCCTCTACACTGTCCCCCATCAAACACTGCCAGGACAGGTACAGCCCGGGGTTAGATACAGAGTAAAGCTTCCTCTACACTGTCCCCATCAAACACTCCCAGGACAGGTACAGCATGGGGTTAGATACAGAGTAAAAAGCCTCCTCTGCCCTGTTCCAAACACTCAGAGGGTTGAACAGTTGGGTCCCAAGTTTAACCTAACTTCCTCGATTGTAACGGTGCCAAGCCTCCACGTGCAGGCCCTGGGAAGAGGACAGCTGAACCCCTGATGCTGTAACTTTGAATAGACAAATAGAAATGATTGGCTAAATTAGGATTCAAAAAGTTGATGTGGTGGAGTCCACAGACTGGAGATTGACCTGTTGCTCAGGCATTCAGTGTCACACAGAAGGTCCAGCTTTGGCATAGGGATTCCTAAGTGCTAGTCACCATCAGTCACACATTCCTAGCTGAGTCACACTGAATGAAAGGTTTTTCTCATTTTTGATGTGTTCAAATTTTATTTAGAGCAATACTCACGGCTGTACTCCCAGGAAACTGAGCAGGGATAGATCTGGCTGCTTGTTGAGTCGGAGCACACACTCCCAGTAAATGTCTTCCTCCCGCTCATTGTCGAGAGCATAGAGTGTGAAGAGAGGAGGGTACAGCCGAGGTAACAGCACTGGAAGGAGCAGGCCACAGCTCGTAATCACTGGGAACCTGCCAGGGCAAACAGCGAGATTAACCGCCAGTCACATCCACACAACTCACCCTCTCCCCACCACACCAGTCCAATAGAAAAGAAGTTCTGAATAGCATGTAGAATATTGTCAGATCATAAGAGTGCTCCTCGAAATTGGTAATTCTTTATCCTATTAAATATTATGCATGGACATTTTTCTGTTTTTTAGCTGTACCATAATTACAATTTTGCCTTGTTTGTGGATTAGTATTACCAATGTAGTCAGTGTTTATTACAAGCAACTTTGAGCATTGAAATAAGTAACCTTAAAAAATTGTAGCTTAAAGATTCATTGTACGACCAAGTTGGTTATGATTTCAATGGAAAATATGTTTTAAATTTAATGTGCTTGCAGTCAGTGTGGTGGTTTAATATTTCTTTCATTTCACATACCATTAGTTAAAATATAAAGTTACTGTGGGCGATCGAGAGAATATTAACCTTTCATCACGGGCAGCACGGTAGCCTTGTGGATAGCACAATCGCTTCACAGCTCCAGGGTCCCAGGTTCGATTCCGGCTTGGGTCACTGTCTGTGCGGAGTCTGCACATCCTCCCCGTGTGCGCGTGGGTTTCCTCCGGGTGCTCCGGTTTCCTCCCACAGTCCAAAGATGTGCGGGTTAGGTGGATTGGCCATGATAAATTGCCCTTAGTGTCCAAAATTGCCCTTAGTGTTGGGTGGGGTTACTGGGTAATGGGGATAGGGTGGAGGTGTTGACCTTGGATAGGGGGTAGGGTGCTCTTTCCAAGAGCCGGTGCAGACTCGATGGGCCGAATTGCCTCCTTCTGCACTGTAAATTCTATGTAATCATCAATCTATTGAGCTCTTGTGATAATTGGTATTGAGTTCTCTTTTAGTCGGAATTATTCAAAGTAAGTTGCCTTTGGTGCCAAAAAAACTGTGACTTGTTGCTTTTTGAGCATGAGCTACAGGGGTTTTGTGTTTGTGTATTTTCTTTTTGCACACCTGTTCTTTCCATCCGTGTAAGAAACTCCTTCACTGAAATCCAATGCAGATACTGGGAGTCAGGTGTTTTGCTACCAAGAGTTACAACTTGTTTTATGGAAACAGCTTGCTCGCCAGCAACTACTTGGTTCCAACTGCCACCTATGAATGCCTTCTTGCAGGAAAGTCTCTTTTCCCCTGTGTCTTAAATCTTATTGATAATTTACTTGAATTATTCAGTTTGACTGCTTGAGAAATTCTGAACAAGTGGCTGACAGATGGGATAACCAACCTACTGGCTGTGTCAGTAACTGAGCAGGTCCTCTTGATTGACTAGAAATATGAACCAACCATTTTATTTGTGCTACTGCAAGTCTCCAATCTTTGCCAGCCCCTCTTGCCTCTCGCGTCCTGGTTCTCAGACCATTTTTCAGTAAATAACAGTTCAGGATGTTTAATGATGCACCAAATTAGTCAGGCAAATTGTTCAACAGACTGACTGACTGCAGTAGACCTTTTTGTTGATTAATGTAACTACTTGGCTACACAAAGAAACTTCACCACATTCAATTCTCACGGTTATAGCTACGATCACTGAGTCCTCCTGTCAGCTTTTAATCAACCTTTACATAGTCTTTAGTTTGTCACTGTAGTTTATCTATGTCTGCATCTGGCAGTTCAACTATCCATGGAGATGCAGTTCACATAGCTGTCTTTCAGCACCAGCAAAATCGTTTTGGTCTCTGAATGATGATTTGAGTTGTGAAACTTGAAATTAGTTAACCAGTGCTTTCCCAATAAATTTCGATCTCCAATTTGAGATAAATCAGGGGGCAGCACGGTAGCATGGTGGTTAGCATAAATGCTTCACAGCTCCAGGGTCCCAGGTTCGGTTCCCGGCTGGGTCACTGTCTGTGCGGAGTCTGCACGTCCTCCCCGTGTGTGCGTGGGTTTCCTCCGGGTACTCCGGTTTCCTCCCACAGTCCAAAGATGTGCGGGTTAAGTGGATTGGCCATGCTAAATTGTCCGTAGTGTCCTTAAAAGTAAGGTTAAGGAGTGGGGGGGTTGTTGGGTTACGGGTATAGGGTGGATACGTGGGGTTGAGTAGGGTGATCATTGTTCGGCACAACATTGAGGGCCGAAGGGCCTGTTCTGTGCTGTACTGTTCTATGTTCTAAAACATGCAGAAACTATGGTAATGGGACTACAGAGAGATTAACAGTATACTCCCTGTTCACCAAGAGTCTGACAGCCCTGGTATCAATCCTGCTTTGCAACCCATATGGTGGGCTGAGAAGTTGTACGAAATGCTTAGAACCAAAGCTGGGAATTGAACCCGGGACGCTGGCGCTGCGGAGCAACAGTGCTAACCACTGTGCTACCGTGCCACCATTCCTACGACACTGGCCAGCTTATCTTTCTCAGAAGTACAGGGTACGGGGGAGGGGGTATTGTTGAAGTAATACTCCAGCAGATGTCTTGTGAAATACTGCTCTCATCCCACAGGTAGCACTGTTGCTTCACAGCTCCAGGGTCCCAGGTTCGATTCCCGATTGGGTCACTGCCTGTGTGGAGTCTGCACGTTCTCCATGTGTCTGCGTGGATTTCCTCTGGGGGCTCCGGTTTCTTCCTACAAGTCCCGAAAGGCGAGCCGTTAGGTAATTTGGACATTCTGAATTCTCCCTCCGTGTACCTGAACAGGCGACGGAATATGGTGACTAGGGGCTTTTCACAGTAACTTCATTGCAGTGTTAATGTAAGCCTACTTGTGACAATAAAGGTTATTATTAATTATTATTAAATCGATGCCGATTGGTAACTGACCTCTACGCTAGGGGGAACAAGTCTTCTCTGTTTACTCCATCAAGGACCCTCCTAATTTTATACATCTCGATCAAGTCGCCTCCTGAGCCTCCTTTGTTGCAAAGAAAACAACCTGAACCTCCATAATCTATCCTCATACCTGCAATTTTCCAGCCCTGCCAACATGCACTGACTTTTCCCTCACTGGGAACAGAGAGACTAACCTCCCTCTGTCCCAGAAGTACAACAAGCAAGCTATGCAGCTGCTGGGTAGGGAATAGGTAGACCACAGTCTGCGCCCAGGTACACTGCGATGCTGCACTGCACAGTGTTGGAAAAAGGAGGCAAGATTGCCCACAATAGGATCTGGCAGGAGAACTACCATCCATTGAGCGTACTGCACACCATACTAATGTGGCACTTCCCTTTGGTTGAGCAGCTTTGCAATGGTTTCAATGATAACCTGTGCCCATCATTAAGATGAAGCAGCTCAGAGCTCCTAACCCTCTGCCATTATCATCAGGGTTACATCACCCTGCCAGCTGGGCTCATTCCTGCTGTGCCAAACCCTAATGTTAAATAAGGCACTGTACACACCGAACAATAACAATAACCCAAAATCAGGCAAGTAGCGTTCACTTACCAATGGTCGGCAAAGTCCTTTCCCCCATTGCTGTCTTCTTTGCCAGTGTGTGTTCCTGGGATCAGACTATCCCCGTCTGGGAGATCCGGAAACAGAAATCTGAAAGAAACACATGGACTGAATTGGTCAAGCGGCACTTATCCACCCAGTTCTTAGTTCATGGTTAAACTGATTGCTGAAAGCCAGCCTGGCTATGGGCTGTCAAACAGCAAGTGATGGTATTAAAAACAGCTGCCCTTACCTGACCAGCTGGAAGATGCGAATTAGATAGGACTTGATTTCATTGACTGCTTGCTGCAGTAGTCGACGATTTGCACCCACTCCCACATATGTCATTCTGTACACTGCCACCAGTGTCTCCAGCAAGTTCCCCAGTGGGTGTAGAGGGGTGTCACATGCCTGCCCGAGGGTAGCAAACAGGGGCACAGGTCAGTCACAGGTGAAGTAGGTTTTATTTTGAAAAGAGTCATATGTCTGGGACAACTGAATTCAAACATTAAATAAAGATGCAATGCCTGGAGATGTTCCTTTTGCCTGCAGAGGACAGGCCACTGCATAAAAATATATGTTGCTTGCAAAACTCAGAACATAATGTCTGATGTTAGATGTGATTGGGCAGCACTGACTGAACAATCTTGATTGTGTAAAGAATTACACTACTGCCTAGGGCAGCACAGTGGTGCAGTGGTTAGCATTGGTGCCTACAGCGTCGAGGACCGGGGTTCGATCCCAGCCCCAGGTCACTGTCCGTGTTGAGTTTGCACATTCTCTCTACGTTTGCATGGGTTTCAGCCCCACAACCCAAAATGTACAGGTTAGGTGGTTTGGCCACGATAAATTGCCCCTTCATCAGAAAAAATAATTGAGAGCTCTAAACTTATTTTAAAAGAATTACAATTTATCAGTCTGGCTCAGATTGTGGCTCACTTATGCTTGTGCAAAGCAACATCTATGCATGCGCAGAGACCCATTCACTGCTATCAAAAAGAAAAATGTCCAGGCATTCCACTTTTTTTTTTTTGAATTAAACAAAAGCCTGGGGACAATAGTTGTCGCGTGCATTCTTCATGGCAACACCTTGACCACAGTCAGCTTGCCAACCAATCAGCACCCTTTTCTTGTGCAGTATAATGGTTGCTCTCTTTGAAATTTGGCATCCTTCATACTAATCTGATGAGTGCATGATGAAAAGCTTTGACAGAGTGTATTTTTTTAAGCAATACTCAGTTATGTGCTACCAAATGAATGTCTAAATAAAGGACAGGAGTTAGATTCTAGTTTGCAAGGGGAAAGCAAATGGTAATTGTACGTGTACACATCCCAACACACTGAGTGAGCCCTCCAGTGGAGAAGAGATATTATGGGCAACGCACACAGCTACCTGCAACAGCTGCTTGTTGCAACATCTCATTAATACGCCATCTGAAGTTTGAAGAACTTCAAAGCAGCACTCTCCGAGCACATTGGTGAGAAAGATCCCGCCATTACCTTCTTCACCTTGGGTGTCCTTCTATGCCAATTCCCCCAGTCCTTTCAATTTCAATCTACATTTTGTCGGGTCCAGTATTTTTCTCCCATTTACTAAAGCGTCTTCAAAACCGCCTTCGCTCCATTATTCTGTGCACATCTATTTGCTTTGATTAAGGCACCAGAACAATCTAATGACAACTCCGAAGATTAAACTTCAATACCTTCATTAAATATCTCCTGATGGTCTCATATTTATCCAAGGTGAGGGGGCCGACAATCTGAGGGATAACTTCCAAACTCTCCAAGGTTTGCGTATGAGATCGACTCCTGAAATCGGGGCTTGGGAGTCAAAAGAAAAAGAAACATCTTTGAAAACTCATTACTGCTCAGATCTTCAATAGAGAATAGCATTTTGGAAAACAGAATTGTTTGACACGGGCGAGGTGCATTTAATGCCAATCCCTTGTACCTTAAGGGTTCAAGAACCAACTACAGATTGTGGAACAACAATAACCTGATTTTATATATGGTCTTTAATTTAATAAAAGGTCCCAAGGGTGCATTACAGAAACATTATATATATTTAAAAATAGATTTTTTCAGGCATTTTCATAAAAAACAAACACGAAGTAGAAGTAAAATTATGCAACCTTAAAAATAATACCCACTCCCCCCCACCCCCCGCCCTGCTCCCCAACAATGCTCCCTCCTCCCATCCTGCCTTCCCCATTTTAACCCCGAGACACCCCCTCCCCCTTTTGCTGACCCCTCAAACCTCCTTAGAGAAGTCAAATGAACAGCTTCCACCTCCGAGCGAACCCACCAGCCGACCCCCTCAAGACGGACTTGACCTTCTCCAACCTCAGGAATTCTACCAGGTTACTCACACACACCCCCCCCCCGCCCCACCCCACCATTTTCGGCAGCTCCGAGTCCCTCCATCCAAGTAAGATCCGTCTCCGAGCTATTAAGGAGAAAAAAGCTAAGGCATCGACCTCGCTCGCCCCATGACTCCTGAGTCATCTCACGCCCCAAATATCACTACCTCTGGACTCGGGGCCACCTTTACTCCCAACACCTTGGACATTATACATCTGCAAAACCCTGCCAGAACCCCTTTAGCTTTGGACACGCCCTATAAACCCCTTCAGCTCCCTCGCCACAGACAACACCTTCCCCGACCTCGACCAGTTTAATCCTGGATCAATGACAGTGTTACAATGCCCCCCCCCCATAATTAACCAGTGAGAGTCCAGGTCAGGAATCTTTTCCAGCATCTGCCTCATAAAAACCAGATCATCCCAATTTGGAGCATAAACTTTTATGAGGGCCACCGGCATTCCCCTCCAGCTTCCCACTAATCATCACAAACCCCTTCCCGAATCGGCCACAGTATTCCCCACTCGAACGCCACCCGCTTACTCACCAACAACACCACCCCCCCCGTCTACATATCTAGTTCCGAGTGGAACCCTTGACCCACCCATCCTTTCCTCAACCTTGTCTGGTCCCCTATCTTTAGGTGCGTCTCCTGCAAAAAACGCCACTCTGTCTTCAGACTCTTCAGGTGCACGAACACAAGTGACCATTTGATCGGCCCATTCAGCCCCCTCACATTGCACACGACCAGCCTGGCTGGCCGGGGGAGGGGGCTCCCTTTCTCCCTCGCCTTCCGGTCAACCATATCCCCTTTTGGGATAGCCCCCCCCACCCAGGTCACGTGACCCTCCTGGCCCACCCTTCCTTTCCAGCTGAGCCACGGCAACCACACCCTTGTCAGCACCCCTCCCCTTCCCCCCCCTCCCAAACAAACCCATCCCCCTCCTGACAATCCCCCACTTCAGTCCCGTTAACTAGCCCACCCAGCTGAACGGCAAGGAGCTGGAATGTACTGTCTGGGAGTGTGGTGGAGGCAGGTTCAATTGAGAGTTTCAAGAACCAATTGGATTTTTATCCAAAAAGGAAGTGCGTGCAGGGTTATGGGGAGAAGGCAGGGGAGCGGTACCAGATGCATTGTTCATTCAGAGAGCCAGTGCATACACGATGGGCTGAATGGCCTCATTCTGTGCTATAATGATTCTGTGAATGTCTCATGTTAAAACTTCTCTCTGCTGTACTGAAGTGTCAGCCTGGATTGTGTTGAAGTCTCTTTAATGGGGCATGAGCCTACAAGTTGCTGATGTAGGCGAGAGTACTGACTCAAGGCAGTAGAAGAATGGAGTATTGATACAACAGGCTTTACCAATAAGCAGCTGGATAAGCAACATAGAAGCGTAGGACTGGCCGCTGTGGAGAGGGGAACAGACATCGACTGCAGCAAAACATTTCTAAACAAACAGCCTTTGACTTCATGAACTGGAGCAAGATACTGGGTCACTGGTTTAACTTTCAGGCCAAGTTTGCTGCCCTGATTCGGACTGCGTTCATGCTGTATTACACGCCCATCAGACCTAGTGGTCGGGGCACTCTAACCCTCTGTCCTTCGACACTTACCTGTCCTTGTGCTGCCGTCTGCTCGTGGTGAGACAAACTGCAATATTATCCCAGGCCTTCTTGATGTCGCCCTGCCCAGCACACTCACAGCCAAGCTGACTCCAACACTCATCAAACATCGCCTTCCATTTTTCATCAGGGTGCACCGCCAGTTTCCCCAACCTCCTGTGAACACATTAAAATGTCTGGTGACGAGCAAAAGCAGAACTGGGACCAAGACCGAGAGCATGACATGCAGGACGAGAGATCAACCAACAAGCACCAATCTCTTTAGTCACTCAAAGCAGAGTTGGTGTAACCTTAGATTTTATGAGACTCAGTTAAGTCAGTCTTGCAAATCAAAACATGCAAACGACCTCCGATCCAGACTTTCAGTTCATAGTATTTCATGAATGAATGGTGGAATGTGCAGGACGACGGGCAGAAGGTGCAGGAATGTGCACTGCCCAATAAACACCCACTCATTTTCTGAGTGTTGGGAAGGAATTGCAGGTTAGACAATCAACCAGTTTGGCCATGTTATCAACGGTCCTTCATCAAGTCGTGGAGTGGAGCTTGAAGCTGGAGATTCTGGTCGGAAGTAGGGAGGCTACCTGGTGCGCCACAAGAATGCCTGCTTGGGGCCCCCACCCCCAATATGGCTCCTGGTGTCGTGAAGACATCAACATTATGTCATGATGAGAGGACAGAGCCGATTGATTGGCCTGGGAATAGTGCAGCACTAGTATTACTCCCAGTATATATATATACACACACATGGACGGACACACAAACATGGGTATGGACACACACACGGACAGACACACACACACACATAGGGAATCAGAGCATCAAATTTCAAAAAGCAACAGCCTATTGGGTGAAATATTCTAACAATGGCTCCCCCTGCTGGAAAGTGAGAGTGCGAGGGAGGTCAGGCTAGGCTGTGACTAGCCAACTGTTTCGCCGGGACTGTGCTCGCCAGCCCCCTGCTAACAAGGTCGAGCAGCACTTCAGCTGCACTTACTCAGCCAACCCCAGCCACTCGCAACAATCACGCCGAGGAGACCAGCCCCAAGATTCGGGGACGCTGACCTGGGGAGGCTCCTAGACGCAGTGGAGGCAGGGAAGGATGTCCTGTTCCCTGTTACTCCCCCCTCACCCCACCCCCACTCAAAGTTAGTACATGGGACAGCTAAGCCTCAGAGCCCCCAGGGGACGCCCGCCAGGGGCATCGAAGACTTGGGATGAGAAAAGCAGCCAGCTGCCTCCACCTCAGATGTGCATCCTGGGGAGACACCTAGTCACAGTGGTAGAGCGAGGAGGGCCAAGCACATTGAGGGCCACTAAGGGCACAGAACCATTGGGAGAGTAGGGACTTGTATTACACATTACAAACATTTGTGATGCTTCTGTCACTTTCTTCTGCAATGTGGACTGACCTCCGAACCCTTGGCACCTCTCTCTAGGCATCTCCCCCACCCCGTGGCACTCACTCACCCACCGGCCGAGAACATGTCTCCGGATTGTGGCCCATCCCCTGGGTGTTCGGATGTTGGCTGCTGCGTGTGTGGCGTTGCCTCCCGCAGTGTTCAGTCACAGTGTCCAGGAATCAGGGTGTGATTGGGATGCTAGGTGACTCCCACGTGCTACATAGCCCGTCCACTCACGGGAATACACTTGGGATGTATAAAATGCACATTATCCACAATTGCCAATTCTCTATTCGCAATAGTCTTCAGCTGCACGGCCAGAGGCCTCGGCGGGGGTTGTAGGTGATCGTTGGGGCAGATGGGCAGGGAAAAGGGTTGCCCTTGGAATGGGTAAATACGATCCAGGAGTCGACATGGAGGCACCATGCGCGACTGCCCCCCCAGCGCTTCCCCCAACACTCCTATGACAGCCTACCCCTGTGGAGGGTCTCCCACACCCAACCGAGGGTCCCCCACCCCCCCCACCGAGCAAGCCCAGCACCACTGGGCTCTTTGCCTGTGAGCAATGATGGCTACTCACCTCCTCAGCTCCCCACGGAAGCCCTTCTGCCAGGTTCACCTTTTTCAGAAGGAGCACCAATCGGCGCCAGCGTGAGCACTTGCTGGGGAGGCCGCTGAATGATGGGAGGCCGTTGGATAAGGGGTGGCTCTCATTAATTTAATGAAAATAGGGCTTAAGTGCTGATAATTGTTTGTTTGCCAATCTCCGGCGAGATACCGATTTTGCCTACAGGAGCGGGCCGGTTACATCGCAAGCTATTTGGCACCTGATGCGGTTCCCATTTCTGGCCTCTCCCGCTATTCACCGGCCCGGTTTCACTTGAGCGAGAGTGTAACGAGGCCGGAGAATCGTGCTCCCCGTCTTTGTTCATGCACCTGAGGTTGTTTGCAAAACAGTTCCCCTGCAGGACAGGTAGAGAGCCAATTATATTTGTGGTGCCTCGCTTTTATAAATGGAGCTGGGGTGATGGTTGGTCTGAGCCGAGTCTGTAGATCATGGGCAGGGCAGCTGTGACACTCCAATCACTTCAATGCCCCATGTACAAAGGGGGAACACTCAGATTGGTTGCCCAGTGTCACCCCCCTTGCTCATAAGGTGCATGATGGGAGAGCCAAATAACATTCAGTTTAATGATTCCTAGAACTAATCACTACTTTGCTCACTGTTTACCTGGAGATGGGCAACATCTACACGCACCCACCACCAATAAGCAACCAGGAATTGCGCTTTCAAGTGGGAATCGGGAGAAGAGGACAGATTGTTGGACGAGATGATCAAAGCAAAATTCAGTTTCTTCAATTCTTAGCTGCATTTAAATCTTGTCACAATTTCCAGCAAGATTCCTGCAGCTCACTCATCAAGAACTGGACATGCACCACAGAATTCTCTCACAATTAGAACATAGAACAGTACAGCACAGAACAGGCCCTTCGGCCCTCGATGTTGTGCCGAACAATGATCACCCTACTTAAACCCACGTAACCCGTATACCCATAACCCAACAATTCCCCCATTAACCTTACACTACGGGCAATTTAGCATGGCCAATCCACCTAACCCGCACATCTTTGGGAGGAAACCGGAGCACCCGGAGGAAACCCACGCACACACGGGGAGGACGTGCAGACTCCACACAGACAGTGACCCAGCCGGGAATCGAACCTGGGACCCTGGAGCTGAGAAGCATTGATGCTAACCACCATGCTACCGTGAGGCCCCTTTTCCACACGGTGAGTGGTTGGGGTTTGGAATGCGCTGCCTGGAAGTGCAGAGGCCGGTTCAATCTAGGCATTCAACAGGGCATTAGATGGCAGAACGGTGGCGCAGTGGTTAGCATTTCTGCCTCATGGCGCCGAGGTCCCAGGTTCGATCCCGGTTCTGGGTCACTGTCCATGTGGAGTTTGCACATTCTCCCCGTGTCTGCGTGGGTTTCGCCCCCACAACCCAAAAGATGTGCAGGCTAGGTGGATTGGGCACGCTAAATTGCCCCTTAATTGGAAAAAATGAATTGGGTACTCTAAATTTATGAAAAAAAATGAGGGCATTAGATGATTATTTGAGCAGAAACAGTGTGCAGGGGTACAGGGTAAATGACATGACACCAAGTCATGATGCTGGTTTGGGGAGCCAGTGCAGATATGGTGGGCTGAATGGCCTCCTTCTGCACTGTAACAATTCTGTGATTATAATAGTTAAAATAATTAAGACCCTAGGACAATCTACCAAAGGAGACCGAGCTCAGAAACAAAGCGGCTGGTTGGGTTAGACGGTTCTGGTTAAAAGCAATACAACTTACAACACACGGGATTTCTCCCTGTCGTCTTCATACAAATTGGGTTTGAAGTACGTTCCGGCAACTTTAATCCCTGTGCCCCACTCTCCGCTGAAAGATCCTTCAAAGTAATCGCCATTTTGCATGGTCAGGATCCCCTGCAGATACAAACATCTGGATAAGTCACATTTATTCGCGAGGTACTAGACATTTCCAGATGTAAAGCACAGCATCTAACCCGGGATGTCCAAGTTTGAAGTCTCCTTAGGCAGTATTCGAGGGTCTCAGGGCCCAGGTAAAATCTCCAACCACATCCCCATTAACTTTAATGGATCTAAAGTTACTGATACTAACATATCTCGGGGGTCAAACATAGAACTTGAAACCAATGAGAACAGCAGCACTGGAAATCCCTCAACTAACATCACCAAAGCAAATGACCAGTTTGCACCTTCTCCCCGTGCATGCGTGGGTTTCCTCCCGTTTTCCTGCCACAATCCAAAGATGAGCAGTTTGGGGAATTTGCTATGCTAAATTGTCCCTTAATGGCCAACGGTTAGGTGGTGGGCGAGTGGGCCTAGCTCGAGTGCTCTTTTGGAGGACAGTGCAGACTTGATGGGCTGAATGGCCTCATTCTGCACTGTAGTTACACTATGATTTCAAAAGCGCTTCATTGGCTGCAAAGCACTTTGTTACGTCTCAAGGTTGTGAAAGGCGCTACAGAAATGCAAATCTTTCTTTGCTTTGTTATCCCCTGCCAATTGATGGGCTTCATTAAAGAGGAGTTTTGGCAGCAAAGGAAGGAAATGCAGAGCGACTCATCGGAGGCAATGACACCTCTTTACGGGACCCTGGAAAAGTGCCATGAAACACAGGAGCGATGATCCAGGAGGTGAGAAGATGGTGTCTGACCAGAGTATTGTGTCTTTGTAGTGTCATGTGAGAGAACCTTTAAGAACTTGGTGTTTATTAAATAGCTGTAGTGGATGTACCTTAAAGAAATGGGTGTTTATCAAATAGCTGCAGTGATGTCAGAGAGTGGGTGGAGCTGGGTTGTCTGTCTGCTTTTACTTTAACTTTGGGCTGTCTGCTACAGGGTGTGTTTTAGTTTAGTTTTGAGAGCTGGATAGCTGCAGTCACAGCAGGAAGGTGTATTAGTCTCTCGCTCTGCAATCTAAAGACTCTCCAGATCCTTTGGTGATTTAAAAATAATATCTGTTTCTGTCGAGAAGTTAAACCTGATGTATTTCTGTAAAAATGGTTTTTGTTTGTCTTTTGGATGTTGCAAGGAAAGATTAAGAGTTACTTATCGAGTGCTGTATTCTTTGGGTGATTTATTGGTGTTAATAGTTTTTAAGATATTTATTGTTGGTTAATAAAGTGTTAACTGGTTTCATAAATAAACATTGTTTTAATTTAAAAGTACTGTTGATCTCTGTTGCATCACACCTGTAAAGTAGGCCCGTGTGCTCCCCATAACCACAATCTATTAAAAGTTGTGGATCATACTCATGAATACAAATCAACCATATATGTTTAACCTGGACTGTACTCGACACATTGCGTATCTTGACTGTGAATTTTGATTGACACCAAACTCGCTTGAACTCTATGTTTCCTGCCTTCCAGACTCTTCATCCACCCAATTCCTCACTCGAGGAGCCAATCGTCCCAATTCCAGCCTCATTGTTCACAAAAATTACCCCATTAAGATGGGGGTTGGGGTGCCCTAAAGGCACTCTCTATCTTTCCCTCCACCCCCCACCCCCACCCCACTCCAGCCCCTGCAACGCCTCAGCGCATGGCCCGGGAAGCTCCCAATTACCGGTCCCTTCCAATTTTAACACTTTTTCAATTGTGTGTCAAATTCTTTTCCAAAAGATGTATTACTTGCCTTACAGGGGATTTTTAGACAATGAACCATTCCTTATGCACGTGTTCTTCTCTGAAGTACAGGTTGATGCATTCCCAGCTGGATGCTGGTGAGCGTGCTGAGATCTCCCTGTTTCCTCTCCCTGCTTCCCCAATACAGGCACTGTACTACAACACTCTGGCTGGTGCCCCACTCTCGGGGATTAATCGCCACGGTCTCCGGTTTGAAATGATTCTGTCCCTGTTTTGGGGGCCTGTTCAAGTGAGGGGGGGGGCGCGGGGGGCTGCGACTGCCATAAGACTGAACCCCCCCTTTCCCCATCTACTCCTCCCCCCAACCCCTATATTCAAACCCGACAGAGTTAAGAATCCCTTATAAGACATTCTTTGCCTCCAATGAATGAACGTATCCTGTTTGACATAATTTATGGTTGGAAAGTTTTCGTTTCTGTTGAGAAATAAATTCTGCCCCTCTGAAAAAAAAAAATTGTGGATCAAGTGAACTCCATGATACACTTTGGGGTTCTCTCAACCCTGGCCCATAACAGTAGGCGGAGGTGTCGATTCTTAGGGATGTGTGCAAGTCGCTGTGGTCGAAGGTGGGGGACTAGGAGAATAGGTCCAGGTGACAAAACCTGCGGATTGTGGGTCTGCTGAAGGGAATGGAGGAAACAAGTGGAGGAAACGAGTGACACAAACTACGCCACGGGGATGTTGGCCAGGTTGGTGGAGGAGAAGGTACTGGAAAAGGCCCAGAGACGGACCAGGCCCAGAGGTCATTGAGGCAGAAACCGAGAACAGAGGAGCCACCGTGGGCAGTGACTGTGCAGAAAAAAAGTTTCTGGACAAAGAAAAGATTCTGAGGTGGGCCAGGTGCAGAAACAGGTCTGTGAATGGGAGGGAAATCCAGTCTGCATTTATCAGGACATTGGAGTGGAGTTTTCCAGGATGCGAGCGGGGTTCAATAAAGCCAGGACAGTGACGTCCCGGTGACAGATTCAATTCGGGGTGTTGTACCTGGCCAGACTTTAGGTATCCTATGATGGCCAGGAATATTACTTTGGGACACCGGAGGTGGTGTATGACTTTATCAGGGATCATAAACTGGGGGAGAGCTGAATGGTGACTTTGGATTGATGTTATGTCCGTGAAAGTTGGATTTTGTTATTGTTCGCCGATGTGGGGGGGGGGGGGGGGGGGGGGGGGGATGGGTTATGAGGAAGGGGGGATTGCAAGGTGGCAGATATGGAGGATGAGTGTGGTCATGAGCAGGGCATTAATGGGCAAGGCAGAACCCAAGAGTGGTGGACACTACAGCGGGGTGGAGGCATAAGCTTCCGAGGAGAATTGCGACATGGAATGTCCACGGGATAAATGGGCCGGTCAAGAGGTGCCAGGTGTTCGCACACCTGAAGAGCTTGAGCGCGGAGGTGATTTTCGTGCAGGAGACGCATCTCCGGGTGAAAGATTAGATGAGGCTGAAGAAGGGATGGGTGAGACAAGTGTTTCATCCAGGGTTTGATTCAAAGTCAAGGGGGTGGCCATTTTGTTGAGCAAGAATACGGGGTTTACTGTGGCCAAGGAGGTGTGTGGGGGGGGGGCAGGTTTTTGATAGTGAGTGGGTTGTTAGAGGGGACGCTGGTGTTGTTGGTAAACGTGAATGTGCCTAATTGGGATGATGTTGGTTTTGTAAAGCATTTACTGGGCGTGATTCTAGACCTGGACTCTCACCAGTTGATCATGGTTGTGAAATGGAGCCGAAGTTGGTTGGACAGGTCCAGCCCTAGGTGGTTGGGAAGGTCAAGAATGGCGAAAGAGCTGGGAGGGTTCATGGAAAGGATGGGGATGGTGGATCCGTGGAGGTTTAGGAACCCAGGAAGAAGGGAGTATTCCTTCTTCTCGTATGTGTATAGGGTGTATTTCAGGATTGATTTTTCCGTGGTGAGCCAGGCGGTGCTGATGGGGGCAGTAGTGGCGGAATATGCAGGAATTAGGATCTCAGACCATGCCCCGCACAGGTTAGATGTGAGGCTTTGTTCGGGACAGGTGCAGAGGTTGTGGTGGAGGTTGAACTTGGGACTATTGGCAGATAAGGAGTTTTGTGAGAAGGTGAGAGTGGCGATTATGAACTACTTGGGGCTTAACCAGAATGGTGAGGCGTCAGCAGCTACGTTTTGGGAGGTTTTGAAGGCGATGGTCCGAGGGGAAATTATTTCATTCAAGGCCTTTAGGAATAGGATGAAGAGAGAAGGGCACCGGCCATTATTGGACGAGACAGTGGAGGTGGACAGGAGATACTCAGCCCCCACAAAGAAGCTGTTGACAGAGAGAAAGAAGTTGCAGGGACTGTTTGACCAGTTGACAACAGACAAGGCAGTGGGGCAGCTGCGGACGGCGAGGCGGGTGCAGAATTAGTATGGGGAGGAGGTAAATCGTATGTTGCCCCACCAGTTGCGGTGTCAGGTGGCGTCCAGGGAAATTTTGCAGGTGAGGACAGAGAAGGGGAGGCGGTGTTGGAGCCTGAGAGGATAAGTGAGGTGTTTAAGGCGTTTTAGGAGGGCTTGTACAGAGCTGAGCGGTGGGGAGGCGGAAGACATGGGGCGGTTTCTGGATAGGTTGGAGTTGCCAGAGTTGAGGGATGGGAAGAGGCCGGCATTGAGGTTAAGGGAGGTGATAGAATGTATTAGTAAATGCAGTCGGGGAAGGCCCCAGGGCTGAAAGGCTTTCCGATGGAGTTTTACAAGCAGTTTGCGACGGAGGTGGCCCGCCACCTGGTGACTATGTTTAGTGAGGCGGTGGAAAAGGGGGAGTTACTGGCTACGTTCACGCAAGCATCAATTATGTTGACCCCAAAAAAGGAAAAGGACCCACTGGAGTGCGAGTCCTACAGACCCATTTTGTTGCTAAACATGGACACGAATGTCCTGGCGAAGATGTTGGCGTATAGGTTGGAGGGGTGCGTCCCGAAGATGGTTTTAGAGGACCAAACTGGCTTTCTGAAGGGGAGGCAGCTCTCTAGTAACATTAGGAGGTTGCTGAATGGAATTATGACTCTGTTAGGGGACGGGAGCCAGAGATTACTGTGTCCATGAACACGTGACGGCATTTGACCCGGTCAAGTGGAGGTACCTGTTTGAAGTTCTGGGATGGTTTGGGTTGGGACCGCAATTTGTGGCACGAGTTCAATAGTTGTATGCGCCCCCCTCCCCCGCGTGGCTAGTGTTCAAACAAACGAGACGAATTTGGACTAATTTGGGTTGCATAGCGGGAAGAGGCAGGGTGCCCGCTGTCACCGTTGTTATTTGCGGAGGCGATCAAGCCCTTTGTAATGGCCTTTCAGGCGTTGGCCGAGTGGTGAGGGGTTGTACGGAGCACCGGGATCACTGTAGAGGGACGACTTGTTGTTGTTTGTGTCGGATCCGTTGGAAAGTATGGGCAGAATTATGGGCTTGTTGGAGATTCGGGCTTTTTCCGGCTATAAGCTGAACGTAGGGAAAGTGAGGTTTTCCCGGTGGATTGGATTTGTTTATTGTCATCTATATGGAGGTACAGTGAAAAGTATTGTTCTGTGCACAGTTCAGACAGATCATGCCATACATGAAAAAAAAAACATCGGGCAATCATAAATACACAATGTAAATACATAAGACACAGACATCGGGTGAAGCACTATTCAGTAACTGAGAAGATGTGTGAGATCAGATCAGTCCATCTAGAGTCGTTTCGGGGTCTGGTAACAGCGGGGAAGAAGCTGTTTTTAAAATCTGTTAGTGCGTGAATGCAGCAGGGTGGGGGGGGGGGGGGGGGGAACCTGGGGGCGCAACCATTTAAGGTGACAAGGAAGCGGTTTAGGTATCTGGGGATTCAGGTAAGGTACGAGTGGGCCACAATGCTCAATAGGTTGAACTTGAAGCGGTTAGTGAAAGAGGTTAAGGCCTGTAGGGGCTCAGGTTTCAGGGGGCCTTGGTGACGGCCCCATTGCGGGACTTTGCGCAAAAGGAGCTGTCGACATTCGGATTAAGCGGAAATGAGAGGGGGAGTTGGGGAGGGAGATCGGATGGGGTCTCTGGTGTGAGGTGATGCGGCGAATGAACACAACTTCCTCCTGTGCGAGAATGAGCTTGATTCAGTTTAAAGTGGTGCACAAAGTCCACATGACTCAGGCTCGGATGAATGGGTTCTTCCCAGGGATAACAGATGGTTGTGAGGTGTGGGCAGGGGCCAGCGAATCATGTTCACATGTTTTAGGGTTGCGAGAGGTTAGAGAGCTTCTGGTGACAGTATTTGGGACCTTATCGAGGATCGAGGGGCCCGAGGTGAAGCCGGACCCCAGCCTCTCCGATTGCCCGGCGACAGATTCTTTTGAATTGGAGGCCAGATACGTCACGGGGGGTTGCAGCCGAACCAGGAGACTTGCACGAGTTTCTCTGGTTGAAAAAAAGTTAAGTTTGCCTTAAGGGTGTCAGAAGACGGCTTTGAGGTACGGTGAAGGCCGTTCATGATAATATTTGAGGAGCTGTTTGTTGCGGAGGGTGTGTGTCTGAGTGTTGTGTGGGGGTTGGGGGGGGGGGGCTCCAGCAACTTTACCATGGCTAACCTCAGCAACCTTCTACGACGACTCTGTAATTTTATGCTCCGTTTTTAAAAATAAATTTAGTGTATCCAATTAATTTTTTCCAATTAAGGGGCAATTTAGCGTGACCAATACACCTAGCCTGCACATCTTTGGGTTGTGGGGCGAAACCCACGCTAACACGGGGAGAATGTGCAAACTCCACACGGACAGTGACCCAGAGCCGGGATCGAACCTGGGATCTCGGCGCCGTGAGGCTGCAGTGCTAACCCACTGCGCCACCGTGCTGCCCTATGCTCCCTTTTACACTCTGCCATTAATCTTTGCAATCAGCAAACATGGATCTTTGACACCTGATTGTTATTCAAATTAATTAATAAATATAACGCAAGGATAGTTGAGGCCCCCGCACAGCTCCTTGTGTGACATCACTCATCACATACTCCAACTGAAGTATCACCCACCTTATCCTTAGTCTCTCTCTTCTACTGTCTGATTTTCTCCGCGACATTAGAATAATTTGACTGGAATTTTACCCCAATATTGCTCATACTATAACCTACAATCATATGGCTTTACCTTTCCATTTAAGATCCAGTCATCAGAGAACTCTCCCTCGAAGCTGGTGTCATCCTCGGAGAGCAGGATACCATAGCCCTGGACAAGTGAAGCAGGTACATAATTTTTGGTCAGTACACACAGGCGGAGGCTCCCTTTACAACAGCAACCCCCCCCCCCCCAAACAGGGCGAGGCTCCCTTCACCACAGGCCTCCCACCCTCTGCAGGGTGAGGCTCCCTTCACCACAGGCCTCCCAACCTCCTCAGGCAGAGGTTCTCTCACCACAGGCTTCCCACCCTCCTCAGGCAGAGGTTCTCTCACCACAGGCTTCCCACCCTCTGCCAGGCGAGGCTCCCTTGACAACAGGCCCCAACCTTTGCACGCATCTATATTTATTCCAAGTGCTGCACATTGCAAGCACACATCTCCCAACTCAACAACCTGTTTTAATCAGTGTTATAGACTGAATCCTCAAATCTCAAGAGGGAAGATGAGAAATTTATCCCCCTGTTGTTTTCCCCATCCCAGTTCTTGGAATCTGAAATGTTCTCCCTGACAAGGTGATGGAAGGGGATTCCATAAATAATATATTTTTTTGAAGCTGGACAGTTACTAGAGGATGAGGAACTTACACAGGGATAGGAGTAAAAGTGATGATGTGACACTAATCATGACTGTTCTTTCAAAGAGTTAGCAGAGGCAAAATGGGCCAAATGGCCCTCCTTCTGTGCTGGAAGGTTTCTATGATTTGAAACAGCCCACGTCCCTGTGGAAAGAAAACCACTTATTCTCTTGGTGACCATGTTAAACAAATGGCTGCCTATCACTGACTCCTTAGAGGGAAAAATATTTCAATGTCTCCTTTATCACAACTCTTCATAATTTAAAAACTCCACTAATCACCTCACATTCTACTCTGTTCCAATGGAAATACTCCCCACAGTATCTCATCTCTCCTCAAAACCATGGGCGGGATTCTCTGGCTGCATTTGCCCGGTGACCAGACAGACAATCCCGAGGCAAATTGATTTCTTCTTTGTCAGCGTCTCGCCCGTGGTGTTCTTGCGGCGGGCAGGGTAAAGAAATCAACCCCATAATTCACATCCCCGAATCTATACTGTCTGCTCTAGGTTGTGTCTGGTACCTTTCTCCAAAGCCCCAAATTCTGCCTTTCCATCATTTTATTCACCTGCACTCACATTTCCAAGGAATTATATATTTGAACCCCATAGGGATCTCGCTCTTCATCCACACTCTTCGGTGACTATCCATTGTGTATGCTCCCTTCTATTCCTTGTTTATTTTCCCAGAATGCATCAACTCAGCCTATATTAACCTGTATCTGCCCCACGTCGACTCATTCCGTTAATCTATGGGAACCAAAATGATTTTATTCCTTTATTTTTTTATTTTTTTTTTAAACAGGCCTTCTTGCTGTTGTTTGTTTGGGAACTCCTGCCCACAAATTCATCCTGGTATTGAGAAATTATGACCAGTGGCCCTTCTTTAAAAAAATTAAAAATAAAATAATTCGCAGGCTGTGATTGTTGTTGGCAAGGCAAGGAATTATTACCCATCTTTTTACAGCAGAGTGTTTTTCTCGGCCATTTCAGAGAGAGGGCATTTAAGAATCCACAATGCTGTGGGTTCGGAGTCACATGTAGGCCAGACCAGATAAGGGTGGTTGATTTCCTTCCCTAAAGGACATTAGTGAACCAGAGCGGTTTTTATGACAATTCAGTCATTAATACTGACAATAGGGCAGCACGGTGGCCTAGTGGTTAGCACAATCGCCTCACGGCGCTGAGGTCCCAGGTTCGATCCCGGCTCTGGGTCACTGTCTGTGTGGAGTTTGCACATTCTCCCCGTGTATGCGTGGGTTTCGCCCCCACAACCCAAAAATGTGCAGAGTAGGTGGATTGGCCACGCTAAATTGCCCCTTAATTGGAAAAAATAATTGGGTAATCTAAATTTATAAAAATAAATAAAAAATAAAAAATTAATACTGACAATAGATATTTTTTTTTAAAGACTTGGGGCTTATCATTTCATGAACCAAATTTAAATATCCCAGCTACCTTGGTGGGATTTAGAACATAGAACATGGACTATTAGTCTCGTAACAGAATGACGACACAACTATGCTCTTCCCACGACCCTGCTGAGGGCGGTTTAAATGTTGAGTTAGATATAGTCCATACTTGGATCAATAATTAAGAAGCAGGAGGTGCTTCAGGCTGCCAGGTATCGGACTGAAGGTGAGACAAAGCACAAGAGATAAGGCCAGTGTCAGTTACAAAACAAGGAGTTCAGATCCAGCAGGAACAGTTCAGTCAGTAACACAAGATTTCATCCAGCGGAATTACATGGAACATACAGTGCAGAAGGAGGCTATTCGGACCATTGAGTCTGCATCGACCCACTTAAGCCCTCACTTAACCCTATCCCCGTAACCCAATAACCCCTCCTAAGAGGGTTATTGCTCACTAAGGGCAATTTTATCATGGTCAATCCACCTAACCTGCACGTCTTTGGACTGTGGGAGGAAACTGGAGCATCCGGAGGAAACCCACACAGACATAAGAACATCAGAACATAAGAACTAGGAGCAGGAGTAGGCCATTCAATGAGATCATGGCTGATCTTTTTGTGGACTCAGCTCCACTTACCCGACCACTCACCATAACCCTGAATCACTTTATTCTTCAAAAAAACTATCTATCTCTATCTTAAAAACATTTAATGAAGGAGCCTCGACTGCTTCACTGAGCAAGGAATTCCATAGATTCACAACCCTTTGGGTGAAGAAGTTCCTCCTCAACTCAGTCCTAAATCTACTTCCCCTTATTTTGAGGCTGTGCCCCCCTAGTTCTGCTTTCACCCGCCAGTGGAAACAACCTGCCCGCATCTATCCTAACTATTCCCTTCATAATTTTAAATGTTTCTATAAGATTCCCCCCTCAACCTTCTAAATTCCAACGAGTACAGTCCCAGTCTACTCAACCTCTCCTCGTAATCCAACCCCTTCAGCTCTGGGATTAACCTAGTAAATCTCCTCTGCACACCCTCCAGCGACAGTACGTCCTTTCTCAGGTAAGGAGACCAAAACTGAACACAATTATCCAGGTGTGGCCTCACTAACATCTTATACAATTGCAGCATAACCTCCCTAGTCTTAAACTCCATCCCTCTAGCATTTAAGGACAACATTCCATTTGCCTTCTTAATCACCTGTTGCACCTGTAAACCAACTTTTTGCGACTCATGCACTAGCACACCCAGGTCTCTCTGCACAGCAGCATGTTTTAATATTTTATCATTTAAACAATAATCCCTTTTGCTGTTATTCCTACCAAAATGGATAACCTCACATTTGTCAACATTGTATTCCATCTACCAGATCCTAGCCCATTCACTTAACCTATCCAAATCCCTCTGCAGACTTCCGGTATCCTCTACACTTTTTGCTTTACCACTCATCTTAGTGTCATCTGCAAACTTGGACACATTGCACTTTGTCCCCAACTCCAAATCATTTATGTAAATTGTGAACAATTGTGGGCCCAATACTGATCCCTGAGGGACACCACTAGCTACTGATTGCCAACCAGAGAAACACCCATTAATCCCTATTCTTTGCTTTCTATTAATTAACCAATCCTCTATCCATGCTATTACTTTACCCTTAATGCCATGCATCTTTATCTAATGCAGCAACCTTTTGTGTGGCACCTTGTCAAAGGCTTTCTGGAAATCCAGATATACCATATCCATTGGCTCCCCATTATCTACCGCACTGGTAATGTCCTCAGAAAATTCCACTAAATTAGTTAGGCACGACCTGCACTTATGAGCCCATGCTGCGCCTGCCCAATGGGACCATTTCCATCCAGATGCCTTGCTATTTCTTCCTTGATGATAGATTCCAGCATCTTCCCTACTACCGAAGTTAAGCTTACTGGCCTATAATTACCCGCTTTCTGCCTACCTCCTTTTTTAAACAGTGGTGTCACGTTTGCCAATTTCCAATCCGCCGGGACCACCCGAGTCTAGTGAATTTTGGTAAATTATCACTAGTGCATTTGCAATTTCCCATGCCATCTCTTTTAGCACTCTGGGATGCATTCCATCAGGGCCAGGAGACTTGTCTACCTTTAGCCCCATTAGCTTGCCCATCACTACCTCCTTAGTGATAGCAATCATCTCAATGTCCTCACCTGTCATAGCCTCATTTCTATCAGTCACTGGCATGTTATTTGTGTCTTCCACTGTGAAGACCGACCCAAAAAACCTGTTCAGTTCCTCAGCCATTTCCTCATCTCCCATTATTAAATCTCCCTTCTCATCCTCTAAAGGACCAATATTTACCTTAGCCACTCTTTTTTGTTTTATATATATTTGTAGAAACTTCTACTATCTGTTTTTATATTCTGAGCAAGTTTACTCTCATAATCTATCTTACTCTTCTTTATAGCTTTTTTAGTAGCTTTCTGTTGCCCCCTAAAGATTTCCCAGTCCTCTAGTCTCCCACTAATCTTTGCCACTTTGTATGCATTTTCCTTCAATTTGATACTCCCTTATTTCCTTAGATATCCACGGTCGATTTTCCCTCTTTCTACTATCCTTCCTTTTTATTGGTATAAACCTTTGCTGAGCACTGTGAAAAATCGCTTGGAAGGTCCTCCACTGTTTCACCATAAAGTCTTTGCTCCCAGTCTACCGTAGCTAGCTCTTCTCTCATCCCATTGTAATCTCCTTTGTTTAAACACAAAACACTAGTATTTGATTTTACCTTCTCACCCTCCATCTGTATTTTAAATTCCACCATATTGTGATCGCTCCTTCCGAGAGGATGCCTAACCATGAGATCATTAATCAATCCTGTCTCATTATACAGGACCAGATCTAGGACCACTTGTTCCCTCGTAGGTTCCATTACATACTGTTCTAGGAAACTATCACGGATACATTCTATAAGCTCCTCCTCAAGGCTGCCTTGACCGACCTGGTTAAACCAATAGACATGTAGATTAAAATCCCCCATGATAACTGCTGTACCATCTCTACATGCATCAGTTATTTCTTTGTTTATTGCCTGCCCCACCATAATGTTACTATTTGGTGGCCTATAGACTACTCCCATCAGTGACTTTTTCGCCTTACTATTCCTGATTTCCACCCAAATGGATTCAACCTTATCGTCCATAGCACCGATGTCATCCCTTACTATTGCCCGGATGTCATCCTTAAATAACAGAGCTACACCACCTCCCTTACCATCCACTCTGTCCTTCCGAATAGTTTGATACCCGTGGATATTTAACTCCCAGTCTTGACCATCCTTTAACCATGTTTCAGTAATGGCCACCAAATCATAGTCATTCACGATGATTTGCGGGGAGAACGTGCAGACCTTGCACAGACAGTGACACAGCGGGGAATCGAACCCGAGACCCTGGCACTGTGAAGCCACAGTGCTATCCACTTGAGCTACGGTGCTTCATGAAGAAAGACTCACCACCATTTTATTGTTGCTGAAGGCACCCTCGTAGTACAGGCCAAACTGAGTGACCACAACTCCGTTGCCATGGCGAACATCATCCAACCACATGCCCATGTACTTCTCACCCCTGAAACAAGGAAGACAGCTGCATTTGTGCAATAGGTTTATGATTGGGTAAAATCTGACAACTTCCATGCATCCTCTCTACCAAAAGGGAAAAAAAGTTAAAATAGGAGGTAAACTGCACGACTGCAGAGTTTTGCAAGTAGAATGTTCAAGATTGGCATTACTTGTATAAGGAAGGTGGGTAAGTCTCATATTTGGGCAAGGGCCCTCTAATGGATCTAGACAATAGGTGAACAAACCAAAACAAAGAAGAGAGAAAACAGTGAAGGAGAGCAAAAGAGTGTGAGGGAGGACACAAACCAAAAAGAACAAGAGGGGGAAGCAGGCACGGAATTCGGACAGAACTCAGATTACAACATGTCGAATAAACCCAGCAATACAATACAAACATCTCTTCCGTAAAAGAGCGGACATCAAAACAATGCTGACTCATCAGTGTACTGATACATCTATGTTAACCCAGGGGCTTCATGTACGTGGCCGACACATCCTTACCACCAAATGACAACTCTGTAAATTGATCTTCACGTCCAGGTCCAGTTGCCGTTTCATATTTATAATGGAATCTGATTTCACCGAGGTGGTATATTGCGGATCATAATAAATCTCTCTCTAGCCTCTTTCCAGCTGCTGAAACCCATGTGTAGGACCTCAGTCCTTCTCCATCCTGTGTAATCTGTCCAAAGATGTGCAAGTTAGGTGGGGTTAGAGGGATAGGGCGGGGTATTGGACCTGTGTGGGGTGCTCTTTCAGAGGGTCGGTGCAGATTCGATGGGCCGAATGGCCTCCTTCTACACTGTAGGAATTCTATGTTTGCTGAGACCTGTTGCCAGGACACATTTGTAGGCAACAGGTCTCAGCTGCCCAGCCACTTTACTAAAATGAACTATTTATTTAAAGTGTTCTTTACTCAGCATTTTCCACTCTCCCCTTCCTCTTTCTGTTTTACTGTAGTCCCTTGGTTTAAATTACTTAGCACCCGCCCCTCCCCGCACCTAATTCCCACTATCACCATTTTCCCATTTTAAAGTTTCCACGCTGTTTACAATTTGTTCCTTTTAACTGTTCAGTCGGGCAGCACGGTGGTACAGTGGTTAGCACTGCTGCCTCACGATGCTGATGATCTGGGTTCGATCCTGGCCCCAGGTCAGTGTCCGTGTGGAGTTTGCACATTCTCCCCGTGTCTACATGGGTATCACCCCCACAACCCAAAAAGATGTGCTGGGTAGATGGATTAAAAGTAATTTTTAAAAAACTGTTCACTCTGTTCTCTTGCAGAGATACCCTGTCAATATTGATCTCCCACCCACCAGTTTTCACTGCCCAGTCAACCCTCAGCAACACCATAATGAATGCTTCCTTACAACTGCTTGATGCTGAAGAGTCAACTGATTGGCAATTCTTTAATAATTGGAGCATCATTGGAGCACGGTGGCGCAGTGGTTAGCATTCCTGATTACGGTGCTGAGGACCTAGGTTCGATCCCGGCCCTGGGCGACTATCCGTGCGGAGTTTGTACATTCTCCCCGTGTCTGCGTGGGATTCGCGCCCACAACCCAAAGATGTCCAGGGTAGGTGGATTGGCTATATCTTTTTATTAAAACAGTAAAAAATATATACAAGGCTAAACAGTACAAACACTAATTTTGCATTGGAAAAACAGGGTACCCTTCCCTCTTGTCCCTTAATTGGAAAAAAAATTGGGTACTCTAAATTTAAAAAAAATAATGGAGCACCAAGTTAACTCAGTTTGACACAAACACACAACTTACCTGCAAATTTGCACTCTCACCAAATTCCTGTCATAAAGTCTTCACTCTGGGGTTGAAGTTCACCCCTTTCTCGGTGTGTGTTCCTTATGTGGGAGCTGGCTATACATAAATTGGTTGCTGCATTTTCTATATTACAACAGCTACTTCATCTTAATTGCATTGCTGAAAAGAGGCACCTGTGAGCTTGTAAAGTGGCTCATTTACACTTGTTATAAGCGACATTCATACACACACAGGGATCCGTTCTGTGCAAACAAAAGGAACATGTTCAAGCCTACCCGGGAGCTCGGGGAACCGATAGTTCCCCAAGCTTTCTCCATGGCAAAGCCTCGACCAGAGTTGACATAATAATAATAATAATAATAATAATAATAATATTTTATTGTCACAAATAGGCTTACATTAACATTGCAATGAAGTTACTGTGAAAAGCCTTACTTCGCCACATTATGGCACCTGTTCGGGTACAGATGGAGAATTCAGAATGTCCAAATTATCTAACTTGCCAACCTGTCAAGCACTTTTTTCTCCTGTAGTATAAATTGTGATTGTTTGAAATTTGGCATTCTTGTCTGACCTGATGAGTGCGAGATGAAAAACTTTGACTGCATTCCCTCTCTCCAGCAATATTCAAATTCTGTTCTATGAAACAATTTCAAAAGTACTCCATCGGTTGTGGTGATATGGATGTTCCGTGGAAGTGAAGGGCGCTATAGGAATTCAAGTCTTCCTACCTTTCTTGGAAGGGACTCTAGAAGCGACTGTGTTGGACACAGGAAATCACATTGCAAGAGACATGTTAGTTACTTTGGGCAGATAGTTTTCAGACCAGATGTAGGAAATGCCGTGGAATGAGGGGAAGACACACAGCAACAGGAGTGGCTCAAACACGAGATCAGTTTTGTTGATTTGTCACAATACCCATGCTGGAATCACAGAATCACAGTAAATACAGTGAAGAGGCCCTTCGGGTCTGCACCAACACATGAAAAAACACCTCACCTGCCAACCTAATCCCATTTGCCAGCAGTTGGTCTTGCCTTGAATGTTATGACGTGCTAAGCACTCATCCAGGTTTTTGAACGCTATGAGGCAGCCCGCCTCTACCACCCTCCCAGGCAGTGCATTCCAGACCGTTGCCACCCTCTGGGTAAAGAAGTTTTTCCTCACATCCCTCCTAAACGTCCTGCCCCTCACCTTGAAGTTGTGACCCCTCAAGGGGAACAATTGCTCCTTATCCACCCTGTCCATATCTCTCAATCTTGTACACCTCGATCAGGTAGCCTCTCAATCTTCTCTGCTCCAACAAGAACAACCCAAGCCTATCCAGCCTCTTTTCATAACTGAAATGTTCAATTCTGGGCAACATCCTGGTGAATCTTTACTGCACCCCCTCCAGTGCAATCACATCTTTCCAATAATATTATCAGAATTGCACACTGTACTCTAGTTTAGGCCTCATCAAAGTTCTATGCAATTCCAACACAACCTCCCTTCTTTTGTAATCTATGCCTCGATTGATAAAGGCAAGTGTCCCATCTGTCTTTTTCACCACCCTATTAACCTGCCCTCTCGTCTTCAGAGATCTATGAACAAACATGCTAAGGACCCTTTGTTCCTCGGAACTTCCCATTGTCATTTTGTTCACTGACTACCTCCTTGTCAAACTTCTCCTTCCAAAATGTATCACCTCAGACTTTACTGGGTTAAATTCCATCTGTCACTTTTCTGCCCATTTGACCATGACATCTATATCTTCCTGTAACCCAAGACACTTAACCTCACTGTCAATCACCCAGCCAATCTTTGTGTTTATCTGCAAACTTACTGATCCTACCCCCCACATAGTCATCTATGTTGTTTATATAAATGCTGAATAATTGGGGACCCAGCACAGATCCCTGTGGAGGTCACTGGCTTCCAGTCACTAAAGCAGCCATCTGTCATCACACTGTCTCTTACAACTAATTTTGAATCCACCTCATCAAATTACCCTGTATCCCAAATGCATTTGCCTTCTTTACAAGTCTTCCATGTGGGACCTTGTCAAAGGCTTTGCTGAAATCCATATAAACTACATCAACTGCACTACCTTCACCTACACAACTGGTCACCCAAGCTCAAAAAATTCTATCACATTTGTTAGGCATGACCTCCCTCTGGCAAAGCCATGTTGATTATCCCTGATCAAACCTTGCCTCTCCAAGTGGAGATAGATTCTCTGCTTCAGAATTTTTCCAATAGTTTCCATACCCTGGCTTATTTATGCAACCCTTCTTAAATAGTGAATCATAGAATTTACAGTGCAGGAGGAGTCATTCGGCCCATCGAGTCTGCACCGGCCTTTGGAACACCCTACTAAAGCCCACATCTCCATCCCCGTAACCCAGTAACCCAACCTAAGCCTTTTTGGACAATAAGGACAATTTAGCATGGCCAATCCACCTAACCTGCATATCTTTGGACTGTGGGAGGAAACCGGAGCACCCAGAGGAAATCCACGCAGACATGGGGAGAAAGTGCAGAAGCCGCACAGAGAGTGACCCAAGGCGGCAATCAAACCTGGGACCGTGCAGCTGTGAAGCTATGGTGCTACCACTGTGCTACCATGCTGCCTGTGAACATTAGCCGTTCTCCAGTCCACTCCCATGGTCAGAGAGGAATTAAAAATTTGGGTCAGAGCCCCTGCAATCTCCTCCCTTGCCTCCCACAGCAACCTGGGACACAATTCAACCAGCTTGTAGATTTGTCCACTTTTGTCAACACCTCCAAGACCTTCTCACTCCCTGTGTCAATTTGCTCAAGAACCTCTCAGTCTCTCTCCCTTAGTTCCATACCTACATCATCGTTCTCTTGGGTGAAGATAGAGGTGAAGTATTCATTCAACACCCAAACAATGCCCTCTGGCTCCACCCACAGATTCCCCATTGGTCCCTAATGGGCTCTACTCTTTCCTTGGTTATCCTCTTCCCATTGATGTATAGACTATCTTGGGATTTTCCCTACTTATATCAACCAGAACTTTCTTATATCCCCTCTTTGCTCTCCTAATTGCTTTCTTAAGCTCCATCCTGCACTTTCTGTACTCCACAAATGCCTCCACTCATTTGCACCCCCTGTACTTGTTAAAAGCCTCTTTTCTTCATCATCGTATCCTGAATGTTTCTGGTCATCCATGGTTATCTGGGATTGTTACACCTTCCTATTACCCTAGAGGGAACATGTTGGGCCTGTACTCTCCCCATTTCGTTTTTGAAGCTCCCCCCCCCCCCCACTTCTTCTGTTGATTTCCCCACAAGCAACTCTTCCCAGTCTACCTTAGCCAGATCTATGCCTTATTTTACTAAAATCCGCTCTGGCCAATCCAAAACCTTTCTTTGCAACGTGTGTATTTCTTTAGTCCATAGCAAGCATTAATTGTACCATGGTGTGGTCGCTATCACTAAATGCTTCCCCACCAACATATCAATTATTCCCCAGAATTAGGTCCAACACTGTGCCATCCCTTGTTGGACCCTCTATATATTGACCTAAAACGTTCTCCTGTATACATTTTAAGAACTCCCTCCGCCTACTCCCTTAACACTAGGACTATCCCAGGGCGGCACGGTGGTGCAGTGGTTAGCACTGCTGCCTCATGCGCTGAGGGCCCAGGTTCGATCCCGGCCCCGGGTCACTGTCCACGTGGAATTTGCACATTCTCCCCATGTCTGCATGGGTCTTACCCCCACAACCCAAAGATATGCAGGGTAGGTGAATCGGTCACACAAAATTGTCCCTTAATCTGATCGACCTGTAATACTCCTGGCATTAAAGTAGAGGCCATCCAGCCTTGCTTTACTCCCTTGAAACCAAAGACGAGACCCCCAATTGTGACTCATGACTCAGAACGTGACCTCAGCTGGTAACATTGTCACGGCTGGGTGGAGCCACTGTGCTGCCCCAGCTCCACCCAGCCATGACAATGTTACCAGCTGGGGTCACGTTCTGAGTCGTGAGTCACAATTGGGGGTCTCATCTACGGTTTGGGATCTGGGCATTGATTAATGAGGCTCTTTTCAAAACAATAAAATCACCATCCATTGGATAAAGGAATACCCTTCTCCCTCCCTCCTGGCCAATACCTGGAGACCCTACATTCTGATATCAGGGAATGGTCACAATTAACCTCGATGGCAAACTGAATGACTGAATGAATTGCTGGAGCAGCATTGCAGGCACTGTCTCAGAGTGTTAAGCTGCATCAATATAAATACTGTGGCGACAAGAGCAGGTCAGAGGCTAGGAATCCTGTAGCAAGCAACTCGCCTCCCGATTCCCCAAAGTATGTTCGTAAGGCACAAGTCGGGAGTGTAATGGAATACTCTCCACTTGCCTGGATGAGTGCAGCTCCCATAACACTCAAGAAGCTCAACATCATCCAGGACAAAGCAGCTCACTTGATTGGCACCCCATCTACAAACATTCACTCCCTCCACAGACGGCAGCAGTGTACACCATCTACAAGATGCACTGCACAAACTCACCAAGGCTCCTTAGACAGTACCTTTCAAACACATGGCCTCTACCATCTAGAAGGACAAGGGCAGCAGATACCTGGGAACCCCATCACTTGGAGGTTCCTCTCCAAGTCACTCACCACCCTGACTTGGAAATATATAGCCGCTCCTGCACTGTCGCTGGGGCAAAATCCTGGAACTCCCTAACAGCACTGTGGGTGTACCTACACCACATGGACTGCAGCAGCTCAAGAAGGCTGCTCATCACCACCTTCTCAAGGGCAATTAGGGACGAACTGTAGCCATCTAAGATGGACACTGGGCTACAAAATGGAGAACTGCTAAGATTGCAGGGAAAAACAGTCATAGTGAGGACAAACAGCTTGCAGAAGACTGTTTTGCATTCTGCACGTACAGAAACCAGTTTCTAGCCAGGTGCAGAGTTTCAGCCAAAGGTGCAAATGGGAAACAGATCTGCATAGTAATGAGGTGATCCAGATCCAGACCCCGGACAATAGAAACATTTAAGTATCAATGGATACTTTTCCATAGACGCCCAGACAGAATGGCGCCAAAGCAACCAACACAAAGAGCCGTAGGGACCGCCCCACCCATCAAGGAACGACCCTAAGATTGGGGAGTTTGAAAGATATCGATTGGGAAAGACCCAATCGATACCTGGCAGGTGAAAGAACCTGCCCCAAGGGGCACGGACTTCTAGGACCTATAAGAGTAGGTCCCGCACATTGTTCGGTCTGTTGTTTTGCTCCGGCCCAGACCTGTTACATCGCATCCTGACTACAGTTTCATCACCGGCCGTTGAGCCTCAGCCATCGAACTGTAAGTGCCAACACAACGATCGCTACGTGATCCAGACCTTGCTAGCCCTTGACAACTTTGCGAATCAGAAAGTTACAGACCAAGAACGGGACGAAGGCCTTGCTCCCTGACCTTGCCTGTTCCTGTCTAGATAAGTATTTAGTTGTTTAGTATTAGAAGTAAGTTAGTCTCTTTAGCGTATGCATGTGTATTTATTATATTTGTTATAATAAACACCAATCGTTTGGACTTACTAATCGGTGTACGGATTTATTACTTTGAACCTGACCTTGACATACTTGTGACGGTGTCTCAATACGGCACCTGGCGACTCCGAGCATAATTACACATACAGAGCCATAGTAGTGTTAAGCACACGGCCTTTAAACGGAGGCGTGTTAATCACACTCCAGTAAAACGAGCAACGGAACAATAAATGTTGGCCTAGCCAGCGATGGCTACATTCCAATAATGAGTTTTTATGAAATCAACCCTCAAATGCTGGGATATTTTAATGGAGGAAAGAGATTCTCGATAATGCTTGTTATTTAGCGATGGAGAGTTACAGGCTTGTTTAAATGACGAGCATGAATGGAGTGGGTGAAGTTTACCATTTTGTGATGCAGAAGCAGACAGGAGATGAGAGACCTCACTAATGAGCCTGAAAGCTACCACCAGAGCAAAACACAAAAGTTGCTGAACCAGATACAAAGGCTCTGTTGGCAGCACAACTTCAGACGGTGAGGAGCAGGGGTATGTGGTATTGTGCGAAGCAAAATAATGGCATGATGGGAAAACTAGTCAAGTCTTCTTGGTACAATTGAATTTAAACTGACTTCACATAACCTAAGGCACAGATACAAATAGCCGAGGTCAACTTGACCTGAGAACTGGCTGACTCTAAAACTCAGATAAGACGTGTTCGTCATGAGACTAGAGCAGTCTAAATACATACGATAAGCTAAAAAACTGTCTCTTCCTGTACTTCAACAAATTTGTCCATCCCTTAAAACAAAGACAAGATAATGACATGAGACCCCAGTCCCCTAAAGGTCAGCAAGGAGACGCCATTGTAATGATTATTACTTATGTTTTACTTTTGATCAAATTCCTGACCAAGCTGTATTCATGTTATCTTGATCCTATACTATATAAAAATCGTCTTATTCTTCTGTGATATTGCAGACTTGGGACGGACGCAGCAGTTTGTACTTGACTGCCTTCCGACTTCAAGTCTCAGCCATACTGCTAGCAGTCAGTTCTAATTCGTAAATAAAGTTCAGTTTTGCTTACCTAATGAATCATGTTTGCATTTTTCTATCACAGTACAGAAGCGGGGAAAATATTGACTACGACAGGTAGACAAGAAAGAGGAAAAGTCCAGTCCACAACAAGGCCACTGACCTCAATCAGATACCATTTGGAGAACTGCAAGTTGGCCCATTGCCCTCAAACTAAGAGAGGGGAAAACCGAGCCAAGGTTTCTGATGCTAATCGACTGGACAAGCCGCTGATACTCACAATGGCTAAATAAGCAATTCACACTCACTGTGGCTGTTCACAACAAGGCGACTACTCTGGCAAAATAGTGTCCAGGGGCCGCATTTTAACCAAGTGGATGTGGGGAGAGGGGTGGTACTGGATGATTTTTGGACTGAACATGGTTGGGAACAAACCTACAGTGGACACACGACAATCTGGCAACAGATTTATTAACACCAGGATCTGTCTCACAAACGGTGCAATAGGTTTTGATGCCTGTAGTTCAAATAAAATACTTGGTTCCCCTGCAGTGAGTCACAGTGCCAATTGCTGATTATGTTCAATCTTGTGATGGGCCACACTTGGGCAAGGTTTTTGTTACCTTTCAGCCAGGTCAGGCTGCCATTGGACAGGGTGCCATGCAGGGGTGAGGTTTTCCATGCATGGGGGCAGAGAAAAGGAGAAGGGTAAAAGAATGGATGATGCCTGGGCTCACCCTGTGCCTCCCGTTGCCTGGTCAATAAGGTGCGCTGATGATGGCGCCTGGGACGTCCACGGCCAGGACCATCCCACCCTCCTGGCGGGGGAAGGACGTTTGACGGCTGGCGTCCTGCAAGGGGACAAGAAAAGTCAGAAAAAGCGGAGAGAAGATAAAATACAGAGTGGATTCCGCTCACCACCTACCCTTCCACACACTTCCCTCATTCCCTGTCTTGACACTCTCGTGGGGGAGAGTCCCATAGGCACCAGCTTCTCAGTACATGCCCTGCACCTTCCGAGCACTTTCTCAAGTGACTATCCTTATGCGAGAACTCAGAAATAGTTTGTAGGAAAGCTACTCCACTGTGAGGAGCATTGTGGGCAGGTCCATCCACAGCTGGTGCAAAGGACCCACAGCGATCAGGGAGTGGAGAACCTGGTCAATGTCCTCCTCCTGAACCCAGGCTAATCATCAGATCCCAACTGCTGGTGAAGCACAGGCCAGAGATCAAACAAGGCTCTTGGGCCAACACAGTCTAACGTCTAAAACAAACCAGCAACTTTTACTCCACTGGAGGCAGGAGCTTTCCTCCCATTTTTCCATGGCCCTGACATTGATTGCAATAAAGTGCTTCAAGAGGTTGGTCATGAGGCACATCAACTCCATACTCCCTGAATGCCTTGATCCAGTGCAATTCGCATACCGCCGCAACAGGTCCTCAGCAGACAACATCTCCCTGGCCCTACACTCATCCCTGGAGCATCTCGACAACAAGGATTCCTACATCAGACTCCTATTTATTGACTACAGCTCTGCCTTCAACGCCATAATCCCAGCCAAGCTCATATCAAAGCTCCAAAACCTACGACTTGGCTCCTCACTCTGCAACTGGAACTTCACCTTTCCGATCCATAGACCACAAATCAGTAAGAATAAACAACACCACCTCCACGATAGTCCTCAATACCGGGGCCCTGCAAGGCTGTGTACTTAGCCCCCTATACACACACGACTGCATGGCAAAATTTGGCTCCAACTCCATCTACAAGTTTGTTGACGACATGACCAGTGGGTCGAATCACGAACAATGAGTCAGAATACAGGAGGGAGATAGAGAACATAGTAGAGTGGTATAACAACAACCATCTCTCCCTCAATGCCAGCAAAAAAAAGAGCTGGTCATGGACTTCAAGGAGCAAAGTACTGTACACACCCCTGTCAGCATCAACGTAGCCGAGGTGGAGATGGTTAGCAGTTACAAATTCCTAGGAGTGCACATCACCAAAAATCTGCCCTGGTCCACCCATGCCGATGCTACCATCAAGAAAGCACAACAGCGCCTATGCATCCTCAGGAAACTAAGCAAATTCGGCATGTCCGCACTGACTCCTGCCAACTTTTACAGATGCACCATAGAAAGCATCCTATCTGGCTGCATCACAGCCTGGTATGGCAACTGCTCAGCCTAGGACCGCAAGGAACTTCAGAGATTGTGAACACCGCCCAGTCCATCACACGAACCTACCTCCCATCCATTGACTTCATCTACACCTCCCGCTGCCTGGGGAAAGCGGGCAGCATAACCAAAGACCCCTCCCATCCGGCTTACTCACTCTTCCAACTTCTTCCGTCGGGCAGGAGATACAAAAGTCTGAGAACACGCGTGGACAGGTTCAAAAACAGCTTCTTCCCCGCTGTTACCAGACTCCTGAATGGACTAATCGGATTAATACTGCACTCCTGTATGCATCACCCAATGCCAGTGTCTATGTATTTACATTGTTGCAACTTGTGTTGCCCCTGTGTTGCCCTATTACGTATTTTCTTTGCATGTACTATGATCTGTCTGACTGCACGCAGAAAAATACTTTTCACTGTACTTCAGTACACGTGACAATAAACAAATCCAATCCAATCCAAGCACTGGGAAAATTCCCTCAAAAGGGGTTGACTCTGTCAATGCCAAAAGGAGTCCATGTGGAAGTAAATGGCAGCAATGTGGAAAGGGCAGAGACCAAGGGGGTGGGTGGAACATAACAGAACCAAGATGGTCAAAGTGAGCATGACAGTCGAGAGCAAGGAGCAGCAGACAAAGTGAAGAGAGTCCCCGTGAATGAAACAAGACAAGAAACATGGGGTTAGCAGATGAATCAAGCGAGAGGCTGGCCAACTATTGGCTCAACATCAGAAATACAAACAGAGGAGGAGTTAATGCAGGACATTAAATAGGAGGTGGACAAAATTATGGCTTATCAAAGAAATTAAGGCCAAAAGGACAGATGTAAATTAGGAGGAGTTAGGCCATTCGGCCCCTTAAGCCTGTTCTACCAGTCAATAAGACCACGGCTGAACGGTTTGTGGCCTCAATGCCACTTTTCTGTCTGCCCCCATAACCCTTTCCTCCCTCGTCAATTAAGAATCGAACTCAGCCATAAATAAATTAAATGACCCCACCTCCACGGCTCTCTATAAGAGAGTTTCACAGACTAACGTACCAAGTAAGAAAAAAAATCTCTTCACCTCAGTTTTAAATGGAGACCGACCATTTTTAAGCTGTGTCCACTAGTTCTAGAATCCCCCAACATCCATTGTGTCACTATATCAGGGTCTGATATACTCAAATCTATTAGATCACTGCTCGTTCTTCTAAACTCCAATACAGGTTGGACTTGCTCAACATTCCCTCATAAGACGATCCCTTCAACCCAAATGAACCTTCTCTGAACTGCTTCATATAAAGTATTGGCTAGAAAATAACAATTGCATTCCATTTTCCAAAAATTCAGAACAGAGCGAATAAACAATATAACACAACTACCCAGTGTAAACACTCTCTGATCACACACTCCTCAGAGACATCTCTCTAGCCTTGTATCAGTTTGTATCATTCAATGTCCAGGATCCAAGTCCCACTCCAAAGTGCAGTACTCAGGGAGTGTTGTAGAGTGGAGGCCTTGTCGCCTTCCCGGCTCACCCCGCCCTGGTTTCAGTCCAGGATGGGAAGGGTTGTTGTGTGTCTCCTTCCCCAGAGGCCAATTAAGGTCCTCGAGGGCCTCCACCCACTGCAGCTGGGAAGGGTGGTGGTGGCAGTGGAGAACAGGACATCTGCTGATCAGTCTGCTGTCCGGCAGTAAATTGCCCCGAGTGGAGCCCGGACCCCTGATGCCAAACAGCAGGGTGCCTATTTGGGGCTCAAATCCCAAGGAGTCCTGCGGAAATGGGCACAGTGAGCACATCAACTTTCTCGCCTGTGAACCACCTCAAGGCAGCGACAGTGAAATGTCGCCGAAACAGAGGTCATGTTTAAGTGAGGCCTCACCTGCCATCTCACTTCTCTGTAATCAATCCCACTGTGCTATTCAATGCAGGACAGGGGGGCTGTGTGTGCTGGGCAGCATTTATCTGTCAACCAACTATACTAAAACAGATTATCTGGTCATTAGCTCATTGCTTTGCATGGGACTTTGTTGTTTAACAACTGCAGTTTCTACTTCAGAACAGTGTCACCATCCCGATAGCGGGATGAAAACACATTCAGTATCGTGGTCTTCAAAGTGAAGTTGGATAAATACTCAAAGGAAAAAAATACTGCAGGAATATGGGGAAGAGTGCTCAATTGCTTTTTGAAAGAGCCGACACAGACCTGATGGGCTGAATGGCCTCCCTCACTATACGATTCTACGAAAGGCACAAATATAAATATAAGCTCTTGCTGTCAATCTGCAGGTATTTAGGTAATCTTTGGAGATAGTTGATCACTGGAATGGCTGGCACTGAATTCAGTGTCCAGGTTCTCCAAAGCAGCTTTTGCTGACAACTATAATTTAAGCCTTTTTAATTTGTACTCTCCTCAAATAATGTTTTAAAAATAAATTTAGAGTCCCAATGCTTTTGCTTCCATTTAAGGGTCAATTTAGCATGGTCAATCCACCTACCCTACACATCTTTGGGTTGTGGGGATGAGACCCATGCAAACACGGAAGAATGTGGAAACGCCACACGGACAGTGACACGGGGCCGGGATCGAACCCGGGTCCTCAGCACCGTGAGGCAGCAGTGCTAATTCCTGCGTCACCGTGCCACCCCCGCCCTCCTCAAATAATGAATTACTTTTGTGATTATACTTCAAAAGGTAATTATTTAGCTGTAAATTTCATTTAATAGAATTTACAGTGCAGAAGGAGGCCATTCGACCCATCGAGTCTGCACTGGCTCCTGGAAAGAGCATCCTACCCACGGTTAACACCCTATCCCCATAACCCAGTAACCACACCCAACACTAAGGGCAATTTTGGACACAAAGGGCAATTTATCATGGCCAATCCACCTAACATGCACATCTTTGGACTGTGGGAGCACCCGGAGGACACCCACGCAGACACGGGGAGGATGTGCAGACTCCGCACAGACAGTGACCCAAGCCGGAATCGAACCTGGGACCCTGGAGCTGTGAAGCGATTGTGCTATCCACAATGCTACCGTGCTGCCCTGCTGTCCGGCACTCTGGAATGTCCTGTTGTCATGAAAGGCAGTGTATATATATATATATATATATATATACACACACACACGTTTATTTTTCCTTCTTTCCGATAACAAAAATGTCCATTGCTCATGGAATACAGCTAAATCCTTCTCCCCTCCCCTGTAAAGTGTAAACCTACGATATTTTAGTACGTTGTAAGATAACGTATTCACAGGCAATAGAATGCTAGCTGCCAAATGGCTGACTGCAAGAATCGTGGCATTGCCCATGTGTGGCCAATGGAAGGACAATAGGTCTGGAAGACGAGTAAGCTGGACAGTCACTCCATTAACCCATCTCAATTCACCCATCCAGAAAGAGCCCACAGTTTCCCCAGCAATTATCTAAATGGAAGCTCAGTCTGTGTCTCCATGGTTCTTACTCAGCAGAACCTCCCATGTCTCCCAAGTGCTGAAAAGAACTGCGGTTAGTCCTAACTTTACCATTAAATTGACTTAGTCGGGTGGCCCCTTGGCCTCCGAGTTTAAAATTACAGCAGACCTTTGCGGTCTCGAAGTGCTCCAAGGCAGCAATTGCTGCTATGCACCTTGGACCGATTCCTGGCAGCTGCAAGCCCCTTTTAAATACTTGTGGGTTTTTTTGGTGGGTGTGGCCTACTGGACTGCTGCTGCAGAAAAAAAGGCCTTTGAATACACAGGGCTTGTTTTCTTTTGGAGAATTCCTACTTCTTTAACTCTCACCCACCCCCAGGCTCATCTCCTGTTTCCCCACCCTCCCCAGTACATAACTAAAGATCTTTCCTGCTCAATTTTCCTCTTTATCCCACTCAACAACTGAAGCCTTAACCCTTTAACAACTGAAACTTCTACCCTCTCCCACCCAACTCTTGCATGACCTAACTTTTCATTCTGGGATCACAAAATCTGAGGCATTAAAATGGAGTCCAACTTTGGAAAAAAAACTATTTTCCAAAATGGAGGTATAAACAGACAAACTGGCACCTTTCTGCGTTTGTTCAAACTTCGTCAAGACTCATCTGTACAGCTGGCAAGAGACATTAAAATGTAAAAGCCTCCTCCAGGGATGTCCATTGAATCTTCTAAAAGTGAGAAAAATCCTTTCAATTTCTGAGGGGAAAGGTAGGGACTACAAAAGGACCACAGCATTCTGTGATAGTCACCACTGTTGTATTATATTGTATATACTGCACTGCATACGAGGGTATTACAGTAAGGCCCCTGTACTACAGGTACAGGGATAGATCCCTGCCTGCTGGCTCCGCCCAGTAGGCGGAATATAAATGTGTGTGTTCTCCGAACTGCAGCCATTTCGGAAGCAGCTGTAGGACACCACACATCTGTGTAATAAAGCCTCGATTACTCTCTACTCCCGTCTCATCGTAATTGATAGCGCATCACATACTTAACTTCTTTGCCTGGTGAAACACTGACTCCTTGCAAATTAACATAGCAGCCATTTTGGCGTGTTTCTTTAAAGGCGTCTAAAGGTGGCTGTAGGATGCCTCTTGGGAAACAAGTACAGAATCCCAGGAAGAATTTTGAGACACAACATTAGAGAGGGTTCTTGGCCAAGTGAGGACAAAGAGGAAGGCATTATGAAATCAACAGCTGTCCTGCTGAAAGAGTCCAGGCAATCTGTAAGTGTCATAACCACAGAATCAGTGAGTCATAGGAAACTTTTTCTCTTCCTGCTGCATCCACCTGAAAAGGCAAACCGCATTCAACCACAGAAGCGATTGTAGCTACTAAACCAAACCTCGTTTCAACCATCACTTCAGAAAGGATTCAAGTAACTGGCCCACAATGATATCACAGCTACCGATTTAAAGTCTCGTCATTATGTATCTTTTTCCTTTATCTGCATTTTAATCTTTAGACCAGAAGGCATAGGGGCAGAAGTAGGCCTCAAGATCCATTGAATCTGCTGCCATTCAACGAGATCATGGATGACCTGATAATCCTCAACTTCATTTTTCCGCCTTAGCCCCCAAACCATTGCTTTCCTTACTGATTACAAAAGTGTCTAAATAGACTCAATGACTCAGCCACTACAGCCCTCTGTAGTGAAGAATCCCACACAGTCACTATCCCTCATTGAAAAAATTCCTCCTCATCTCCATTTTAGTTAATAACTTTATCACGTCTACCCGAGTAACTTTCAGCAGTGGTTTTGTAATTAATGAACCTTTATCTTGTTTAAGAATAAAGCTCATTGGCTGGATTACTTTTAAATTGAACCACTCACAATTGAATAAAGTGACCAGACACACGTGGCTCACGGACCACTTTTGAGTAAATTACTTTTACTTGGTCATGACAGCATCTCTTCGGGACTTCCGGTGACGGCGGGTGGGAGGCAGACGCACATTGAAGGGCTCCCGTTCGGGAACGCCATTTTCGGGGATTAACGCCAGGGGCTACAGAGGTGGCAAAAGCGGGGAGAAGGAACAGTGAATAGAAATGTCAAAAACAAGTTAAAAAACGGCCGTGAAAAAAGCAGCTGAAAGTCCGTCAGGGAGTGGAAAGGTCACCGCGGGGACGGCAAGGTAAGTGGAGGCTGGGGCACCGGGGAGGCCGCACGGCTGAAGAAATGACTACGGTGATGGCCGCGGAACTCGAAAAGCAGTTCACAAAGCACATTGAGGCGATGAAGAAGGAGATGGGGCGGTATTGAAAGTGCTGGTGGAGGAGGCGATTGCCCCGGTGAGGGCGGCGGTATTGAGCGCAGTGGCGGAGGTACGGGAGCAAGGTGAGGCACTGAAGGAAGGGGAAGAGATATTGCAGCACAGTAATCAAATTACCTCGCTGGGGAAGGAGATGCGGAAGGTGATATAGATCAACAAGGATCTGCGAGCCAAAATGGATGACTTGGAAAACAGATCCAGACGACAGAATCTGAGGATTGTGGGTCTTCCCGAAGGAGTGAAGGCCCGAGGCCGACTTAGTATTTTGCCATGATGGTGGCGAAGCTATTGGGGGAGGGGGATGACCCCTCCCGATATGAACTGGATCGGGCTCACTGGTCGCGGAGGCCTGTACCAAAGGAGGGTAAGCTGCTGAGAATAGCAACTTTGTGTTTTTGTAGGTACAGTGTGAAGGAAAAGGTCCTGCACTGGGCAAAGCAAAAGCGGGTGGTGCAGTGGGCTGGAGCTGGTATACGCATATATCAGGACGACACAGAGATGAAGAAGGCACTGTACATCAGTCAGGTGCAGTGCAGCATAGTATATTCAGCTAAGTTGAGGGTGACCTACAAATCCAAGGACTTTTATTTCAGGATGGCGGAATTAGCGGAAGAGTTTGCGAAGGACTGTGGCTGAATTGAGAAGTGAACATATATCGATGTAGCCTCGTGTAACTATATTTTTTCACGCGGTTGGTGTATGTGCTAAATGAGCTAACGTTGTATATACTTGGACAAGGGAAGAGAGGGGACTTTCACTTGCAATGATGGTTCTTTGGGGCTTGGGTGTGTATGTGGGGTCTGTGTGCTAAAGGGGAGTTCTTGGTTTTCCTGGGGCCAGGCAAGGAGGAAAGAGACCCGGGCGGGGGCCGCCACAAGCCAGCCAGTGAACGGGAGTGACGTGTGGGGGGGGGGGCTGCGGCCACCTGAACAGGGCCCGATGAGTCTAGCCAGGGTGGAAAGTTAAGGTGGGGGGGCTCGCAATGCATGGGTGTCATCTACGGTACTCTTTCGGGGATTGGGTGAGGGCGGACTCTATAGGTCAACGGTGACTATAGGCCATTCCTGATTCCTTTTTCTTTTTTTTTCCTCCTTTGATTGTCCCACCGTCGGAGGGTTTGTTTTATTTGATGCTTATATTGCCGGGGGGTCGTTGTTTGGGGTGGTGGGAGGATCGAATCGTTATTGTTGATGAGGGAATTGACTTTGTATTTGTTACCGTTTACTGCTTGAGGGTGGGGTGCGTGTAAATTTTGAAAAAAATGTGAAAACACTTTTTTAAATATATAAATGTTTTTATTCTCCGTTTTCACATTTTCCTCCAAAATTTACACCCCACCCACAAACAGTAAATGGTAACAAATACAAAATCAATCCCCTTAACAATAACAACGATCCCATCCTCCTCACCACCCCAAACAACGGCCCACCTGTCAATATATGCATCTAATAAAACAAACCCTCCCACGGTGGAAACAAAAAGCAAAGGAGAAAAAGAAAAAAGGAGTCCGGGACCGCTCATAGTCACCATAGACTCCACTCCTACCCCCCCCCCCCCCCCCCCCCACCCCCCCACCCCCCCCCCCCCCCCCCCACCCCCCCCTCCTCCCCACACACTCAATGCCGACCAACCTCTGAAAGAGTGCCGCACATGATACCTAAGAGTTGTAAACCCCCCCCCACCCCCCCCACTCCATCCGCCCACTACCTCTTGTAAAACTCCTTCCCCCAACCTCGGTTCCTTCCCCTCCAACTTTCCACCCCGGCTAGACCACTCGGACCCTGTTCTGCCAGGCTCCGATGGCCGTAGCCCCTCCCACCACCTCACTCCCGTTCACTGGCCGGCTTACACCGGCCAGCGTGGAGGCCCCCGCCCGGGTCCCTTTTCTCCTTGCCCGACCCTAGGAAAGCCCAAAAATCCCCTTTTAGCACACAAACCCCAAATATCCACCTACACCCCAAAGAGCCCTCACTTCGAGTGAAAGTCCCATCACTTCCCTTGTCCAAATATATACAACACCGGCTCCTTTAGCCCGTACACCCGCACGCAGTGAAACAAACAAACAAAAAAAAAGAAAATACAGTCATGAGGTTACATCGGCACATGGCCTTTTCTCAATTTCTCAGTTCTGCCACAGTCCTTCCAATTCCTCCGCTGCTTCTGCCGTTTCAAAATAAAAGTCCTTGAGCTTGTTAGTCACCCTCAGCTTTGCTGGATGCCGCACTGCACCTTGCTAATGTACAGTGCCCTCTTCACCCGGTTGAAAGCAGCCCGCCTCCTCGCCAGCTCCACCGTAAAGTCCTGGCATACACGTACACCAGCTCCAGCCCACTGCACCACCCGCTTCTGCTTGGCCCAGCACAGGACCTTCTCCTTCACACTATACCTACGGAAGCACAGAGTCACTACTCTTGACGGCTCACTCGCTTTTGGTACAGGCCTCCACGACCGATGAGCCCGATCCATTTCATATCGGGAGGGATCCTCCCCCTCCCCCAATAGTTCCGCCAGCATCGCAGCAAAATACTTAGTCGATCTCAGCTCTTCAACTCCTTCGGGCAGCCTCACAATGCTCAGATTCTGTCGCCTGGACCCGTTTTCCAGGTCTTCCATTTTTCCCTCGCAGATCCATATTAATTTCCATCACCTTCCGCATCTCCTTCTCCATCGACATAAGTTGATCACCATGCTGCAATAATGTCTCCTCCACTTCCTTCAGCGCCTCCCCTTGCTCCCGCATCTCCGCCACTGCACTCGCCACCGCCGTCGTCACCGGGGAAATCGCCTCCTTCACCAGCACACTCAAAACCTCCCTCACCTCCTTCCTCATTGTCTCCATGTATTTTGTAAACTGCCTTTTGAATTGCGCAGCCATTACCTTAGTTATTTCTTCAGCCGTAAGCAATGCGGCCTCCCCTAGTGCTCCAGCCTCCATTTTCCTTGGTGACCTTTCTACTCCCCAACGAACTTTCAGCTGTTTTCACAGCCGTTTTCTTACTGGACCTCGCCATATCCCTTCCTGTACTTTCTCCTGGCCTTCACCGCTTTCGCTGCCCCTAGGACCGGGCGTCAATCCCCGACAATGCCGATCCCGAACAGGAGACCTCCAACGCAAGGCTGCCTCCCGCCCGCCGTCACCGGAAGACAGCCGTCAGCGTTTCAGTGGCCTTTGTGAGATCTTTTCACAGTTGTTCCCTCTGCTGCTAGAATTCAGCTTTCATAAAGGCCCTCCAGAATAAAATTATTTTAAAAAAATGTCAGCATCTCTTCTCACTCCTGCATTGTATTACAATCCAACATCAGACCCAATAGTTGTTAGGATACTGGACAGAAACTTCAATATTTTATTTTAATTTTTTTAAGACTGTAAGGAAAGGATACTTTTCTCCAGGAGTGATTGCACAAAGAAATAGGGATATGACATTTTATTGTTTTACAGCGATGTTCTCTGAGAAAAGGAGATGTCCTGATACTGCTTTAAAGAAAAGATCTGACTCCTGTCAGACCCATGCAGAAATTCTGGCCATATGTCTTTAGAAGCTGCTTCTCAGATTGTTTCAGCTCCCCTTGTTCTCAGACAAATCTGCACTGCTTTAAAGTCTGTTTATCTCTTTTAGCTGAACTGTAGTGAGAGTGAGCATCTGGGCACGGATTCATTCAGATCAGAACTGCACTGACCTGTTTTCTCAAAATGCCTGATGTCTTGGCTCCACCCAGCAATGACATCACTTTACCAAGCTGAAATCTAATTAACTCCACAATAAATCCCCTTAATCAAAACAACATTCCATTAGCCTAGGTTTTTTACGATGGTTTAAATGCACCCTTGGTTCCAAACCTTTCAAACCAAGGTTATTTTAAAAACATGACTGCAGCAGTCTTACACACCCACACATACACTAACCCAGGCTTTTAACCCTTATTGCACCAAATACCTATAATATCGGCTATTTCTACATTCATCACACTGGAACCTCTGGGATCTCTGAAGGATAGATCCTTGATCGCTGTCCCTCTGCAAGGTGGCCCTTGGTGACATCCACAGACATGGTGTCAGGACACATATGCACAATGAAGGCATCTAGGTCGACCGCTTCACCACATTTCTTGGCTCCTCCAATGCCTCTGGGCAATCAGATTGTTGGTCCAACATCCAGTGGTGGGTGAGCAGAAACTTTCTCCAATGAAACACTGCAAAGACTACATCATATACTCAGTTACTATCACAAACTGTATTCCCCGAGACGCTGGCTCCAATGTCTCTCAGTGACCACTGGGTTGAGGCTGTATCAGGCAGCTCGCAACCGTGACTCAGTGCTAAGCTTCCGGCTCTGTATCTTTCCCATCATCTGGACTCCCCTACATGCAACTTCACAATATTTTATTTCATTTCGTTTTTTTTTTTTTTAAATTCCTTTTACGGGATGTGGGCATCACTGGTTAGGCCAACATTTATTGACCATCCCTAGTTGCCATTCAGAAGGTGGTGATGAGTTGACTTCTTGAACCGCTGTAGTCCACGAAGTATAGGTACACCCACTGTGGTGTTAGGGAGGGAGTTCCAGGATGTTACCCCAGCGACAATGAAGGAACGGCGATATATTTCCAAGTCAGGGTGGTGAGTGGATTGGAGGGGAACCTCCAGGTTGGAGTTCCCAGGTATCTGCTGTTCTTGCCCTTCTAGATGATAGTGGTCGTGGGTTTGGAAGGTGCTGTCTAAGGAACCTTGGTGAGTTACTGCAGTGCATCTTGTAGATGGTACACATGGCTGTCACTGTTCATCGGTGGTGGAGGGTTTGAATGTTTGTGCAAGAGGTGTTGAGCTTCTTGAGTATTGTTGGAGCTGCACTCATCCAGCAAGTGGAGAGTATTCCATTGCATTACTGACTTGTGCCTTGTAGATGGTGGACAGACATTGGGGGTCAGGTGGTGAGTTACCCACCGCAGGATTCCTAGCCTTTTGACCTGACCTGGTAGCCACAGTATTAATGTGGCTAGTCCAGTTCAGCTTCTGATCAATGGCAACTCTCAGGATGTTGATTGAGGGGGTTTCAGGAATGGTAATGCCATTGAATGTCAAGGGCGGTGGTTAGATCCTCTCTTGTAGGAGATGGTCATTGCCTGACACTTGTGTGGCGTGAATGCTACTTGCCACTTGTCAGCCCAAGTCTGGATATTGTCCAGATCTTGCTGCATTTGGACATGGACTATGTTCTGGAAAATACAGAATGTGTCATTTGAAACATAGAGGTCTGCCAACATCTGATCGGGGAGAGTGCAGGGAAAGATCCCACAAGAGGTTGGTGGCAGCTGAAGGGCACAGAAACTGTGGGCAGCAATTTCAGTCTATCAGAATGGTTATTACAACCTGCAGCAGGAAAAAGGCAAAAGAAAAAAGTTTTTAAAAATCTCTTTGTGTTGTTGGAAAATTGTGATGGACTGCCCCTTTAAGACCCGAAGTCCGATCCTTATCAGAGGTCCCGATCAGAACAGCTGAAACAGAGAAACCAGCGTGGACTTCAGACTCCTCCCCTTTTTCTCCCCACGAGGCAAGAAGCAAGAACAAAGACACCAGCAGCAGAACACCAGCGGCACCCGAAGAAGGAAGAAGGACAGCAAGAGCAGAGGCCCAGCAGAGGGAAGGCCCAGGAGAGAAGCGGCCCAAAAGAGAAGCGGCCCAAAAAGACCAGACCAGACCAGACCAGACCAGAAGGAAGACGGAGCAGCAGCAGGAGAGAAGCAGCCACAGAAGACAGAAGAGGAGGAAAAGAGAAAACTGCACCAGGAGAGATGACCAGGAGGCTTGAAAGTGAAAGAGAGAGAGAGAGAGTCTGAAGGCCTCACCAACCAACCAGACAACATCAAAAAGTAAATAATGTTTTTAATTTAATGAGATAAAAAAGAGTATGTTAATAATAAAATAATTTAACCTGAAAAAGTGGTTATTAGCTTACTTCACTTCCTTAAGAACGCAGGACCCTGGACATCAATGCCATTAAGGGGTAAGTAAGTAAAATTCTTCAGTGAAGGTAGGAGTTATACCGGGGGATAACTTGAAAGGAGAGTTTGACCCGATTAGCACTCTCAGAGGCCTGTACTGGAGTCAGGGAGGTAGTTCCCTGTTCGCGGTTTTTAGAATATTGGCCCGTAAGGTTCTTTGGTATAAAGGGAATTCTAAAACATATAGGTGAATTTAAAAAACATGGCGCCCAGCGTGGAGGCCTAGAATATTAGAAGTTTCTAGGTAAAGTGAGCCTAGAATATTAGAAGTTTCTAGGTAAAGCGAGGCTAGAATATTAGAAGTTTCTAGTTAAGCAGAGTAGGGGCTAGAATATTAGAAGTTTCTAGTTCCCAAGAAAGGCCTAGAATATTAGAAGTTTCTAGGTAAAGCGAGGCTAGAATATTAGAAGTTTCTAGTTAAGCAGAGTAGGGGCTAGAATATTAGAAGTTTCTAGTTCCCAAGAAAAGCCTAGAATATTAGAAGTTTCTAGGTAAAGCGAGGCTAGAATATTAGAAGTTTCTAGTTAAGCAGAGTAGGGGCTAGAATATTAGAAGTTTCTAGTTCCCAAGAAACGGGTGGAATATTAGAAGTTTCTAACCGGCAAAAAGGCTAGAATATTAGAAGTTTCTAGTCTATGTGTGAGTCAAACTTTACCTGCCGAGTTTAGTTTGGAAAGTCAGGTGTGATTGGCTTTTGTAAGGATATTCTGTGGATCGAGGGGACTGAAGCTCAGGTTGGGGGTGAAAATCAGTAGACTAGAAGATACTGACCCTGAGAAAAAGTCTGCAAGACATTTTGGTGATAGCACTAAAATCTTGCATCCATCACTGGTAAAAGGGGCTAAAGAATAAATCATCCTCAGAGTAAGGCGGATTGTGCGGACATTTTCTGGAAAATAGGGACGCTTATATTCAGAAACCAATAATCAATCGACCCTTAACTAGAGCAGGAAGATAGTGCCTTGGTCAGCCTTGGATAGGGCCCAGAAAGGGTACTTATCCTTAATTTCAGAGTGCACCTGAAAGGGACAACCAGGAACAGAACTAAAAATCCGAAAATGGCAATTAGGGTAATTCTCATGCCCTGGGATACGGTCAAGAGAAATGTAGAAATGAAAAGGGAATGGAAGAAATTAAAAGAGCAAAAGAAATCCTGGACAGGAGATATGTATCCAGACGGAGATATCTCCCTCTTTGTTAGAGTGCCAAAAGCCCTGCAATATACAGATTCAGTCAGGGTCCTTAAAGCACTTTGTCATTTTGCATTTGAAAAGCGAGCTGAATCACTAATCGTGTTTGGACACAGACAGAAGCATGCAGCTGCTCAAGTGGGCAAAGTGTGTTCCAAACTGATTAAAATCATTGACGGAGTAAACAGGACAGAAATAATACAGATCCCTAGTAAACCCAAAAGTAACTCTGAAGTGGTAGGCAAATATATAAAACAACTGCAGAAAAATGAACCATTAGAAATGGAAAGTGACGAGGAATCAGGCCTAGAATCAGATAGCCGAGAGAATTCGGACTCCTGTGAAAATTTCCCAACGGGATACAATTTTCCATACCCAGATCCAAGTCTGTTTCAGGAAGAAAATTGGCCTCAGCAATCTGCCACACATAAGAAAGAAGCGTTTATCGATCATTTCGTTGAACCACAAGAAAGTGAAGAGGAACAAGGCATAGTTGGGATTATGGCGCCTCCTGTGATGGGACAGGAAGAATTATCATCCTCATCCGAGAATGAGGAAATAGTCAAACCAAAGAGAGGAATAGGGAATAGAAAAAATTCTAAACCATTAGAAATAGGGGATTATAGCGATCACTGGAAACACCAACAACCTTCCACTTATCAACCAGTAAATAAGGATGTACCGTATTATATTTATAATCCAGAAGCAGAAATGGTACACCATAGAGATCAGGAAGGATGGGAAAGAGAGGTTACAGCTAGGGGACTTAAAATAGGAGAAATATTAGGCGGAAGTCAACAAATTGATTCTACGAAATTACTGGAATTACCAAACGTTACCCCCAAAGCTAAAATTTGGCAAATGAGCAAAGGGTATGACAGTTTCGGAAGAGCCATGAGTAGGGTAAGGAACAGCACAGAAACACAAGGCCAGATAATAGCAGCACTAAGACCACAGGAAAGGATACAGAATCATCCAAGACCCCAAAAAACTGCTCCTACTCCAATGGATAGGGCAAGTTATGCTCCACGAGATAGCCAGGTACCAAGTGCAAGGTTTGAAGAATATATAGAATCGGTGGAAGAGTTTGCACAACATAGTACCCCCTATTTTGAGGAAGAACCGGTACGACGACGGATACATTTCTCCGAATATAGGGACCCAGATAGAGGTGCCCCTTTGAGAACACCATGCCCCAGAAGTGAGAAAATAGTCCAGTCATTTACACCAGGTCCAGAGGAAGGACAGGGAGGCATGGTACCGTATAAAATAGTAGCAGCCGTAATGAAGACAGCAGGCCCAAAGAAACATGGGGAGAGTAAAATTGAGTATTCACAGAGGTTAAAACAGTTAGCGAAGAAAATGGGGGCATCAGGAGAATCCACCAAATTGATTGATTTACATACAGTGGGAGAAATAGTTACAGGCGAAGTCTCAGATTTAATAAGTGAGTTAGATTTGGGAAATGAGAGAGCTAATTTAATGAAAGAGATGACAGAGGCAGCATATGCAGGGGAACACCTCACACCATATATCGACCGAATATATGAGGTTAATAAGGAAGAGGGGGTCGATGTAGTCAGATTCCTGAGGGAATTAGGACCCAAGATTCCAGGAGGAAAAAGCCTCTCAATAATACTGTTAACGACCTCTAGAAGAGAAATAGGAAGAGAACTGGTTAAATTTGATTTGGCAGGCAAAGCATTTAAGGATAAACACACAAAAGGGGAACAAAAAAGAGCAGCTGCCCAAAATAATGTTTCAACACAAAATGCTCAGATTAGACCACCAAACCGGCAGATACCTGACAAATCGGAACAAAATCCAGCACAACCAGCAATGCCACAACATGGGTATAATTTGCGGTCACAAGGGCCACCTCCACCACAAAATCTAGATTATTTACCAAGGGAACAATTCCTAGCCCTCAGCCAGGAGGAAAGAGACAGATTCATTGAGGATAGGAGAAGAAGAGCAGCTGGTCAGGGGAGGATTGAGCAAGGTAGATATCAACCACCAGAAGGGTATCCGGGACGCTCGCAAGGGGGATTCCGAGGAAGAGGCAGAGGAGGCCCCGGTATATATTGACAGGATTCGGCTTCTCCCCTTAAACAGGCTATACAAAATCTAACCACAGAAACAGACAAAGGAGAATTAGTAGTAGTGTACAAGGGGGTAAGATTTATAGTGGACACAGGGGCTGAGATATCAATGATAAGGGAAGAAGCTGGAAATCCGACAGGAAAGAAATACATAGTAGAAGGAGCATTAGGGAATAAGGATATTAGACCAGAAGTTAGATTGGGAGAATTACTGGCAATATCAGGAACTGATAATCTGATGGCAGGGAAAGATTTAATAAAAATAGATACTGGAAAAATAAGGATATTAAAACCAATTGATAACATGGAGGAAATAAGGAAACAGAAAGAGAAAAGTATTTTAAATGACGAAGCTTGGAAGAAGATGGAAGAAGTACTGATGGGAGCAAACCTAGCGATAGGTAAGAATGACACAGGTTTGCTTAGCCAGCAATTTCAACACACAATTCACGGGGGACAACACAGACCTCAAAAACAGTATCCTTTGCCTAGAGGAGCTAAGAGTGAGCTGGAGATAATAATCAAGGAATTGGAGCAGCAGGGGATTATTCAAGGGGTCACATATGCCTCAACAAATAGTCCACTTCAGGTAGTAAGAAAACCAGATGGTACATTTAGAATGGTAACAAATTACAAAGCTTTAAATAAAGTCACAAAGAAGGACAAGAGATATTTAATAAATCCACAAGCTACCTTAGAGCAAGTCGCGGGAAAAACTTACTTAACTAGTATAGATTTGGCGAATGGATTCTGGAGTGTTCCATTAGACCCAGACAGCAGGGAGAAAACAGCATTCACCTTTGGAACTAAGCATTATGTATATTGTAGACTTCCACAGGGATATGTTAATTCTCCAAATCACTTTCAGGCAGTAATCAGGGAGCTGATTCAAGATGATTTGGCCTTAGTATATATCGATGATATATTAATTGGAGATGACGATCAGGACATACATGTGGAAAGAGTGGCCAGGATCATTAAGACACTTGGTGAAGCAGGCTTTAAAATAGGGCTAAAGAAATGTCAAATTGGGAGAAGCGAAGTCAACTATTTGGGTTATTCAGTATCGAAGGAAGGTAGAGAGGCCAGTATTGAAATGAGGAAGAAGATAGCTGAAATTACTGCGCCGGTTTCGAAAAAAGGGGTTCAAAAAATAATGGGAATGTTGGGATATCTAAGGCCAGTAGTGAAGGACTTCAGTCTCTATGCTAAAGCCATTTATCAAACCTTGAAAGGGGATTTTATTTGGACCCGCGAGGCCCAGAGAGGGTTAGATCAGTTAAAGGCAGCAATTGCGATATCGGGGTCATTAGTTGGGAGACAAGAAGAGGATGATTTAAGCATTAAATTAGACATATATAAAAATGGATATGGTATGGTACTTGCTAATCTTAGCAATCAGACACCTATCAAACATCTGACAGGAAACTGGTCGAGAGCTGAACAAAAGTTTTCAAACATCGAGAAATGTCTAGCAGCTATAACAAAGAGAATAGCAGAGATAGAAAACTTGTCGGGTGGTAAGAAAATTTATGTCACAACTGAGTTTCTGGAGTTAAAGGAGCTAACCAAGAGACAGATTTGCCAGCAAGGCGCGAATACAGCTCGATGGGAAAGATGGGAAACCATTCTTCTAAACCCTGACTTAATGTTTGTTCATAACATTCAAAAGGGACAGAAACTTGATGAGCCAGTTAGTAAAACGGAGTTGGTGAATGCTTGGGTATTATATACTGATGGTAGTAAAGTCAAGAAGGACGAAGAACAAGCCAGATGGGCATTCATTTTAAAAAATTCAGGAAACATAGTAGTGGAGGAACAGGGAGTAATCATTGGATCAGCTCAGACAGCTGAGGTAGAGGGAGTATTGCAAGGGTTGAAGGAGTGTCACCAGCGAAAGCTGCAGGAAGTTACCGTTGTAACCGATAGCTTTTTCGTGCAGCAAGGATTGGAGAAAGATTTGGAGTTTTGGAAACTAAACGGTTGGACGAACGGTAGAAATAAACTACTGGAACAGAAAGAACAGTGGGAAGAGATAGATAAAATTTTAGCCGATATGGAGATCCAGACAATTCATCAAAAAGCACACACAAAAGGAATTGGGGAACTGTGTAAGGGGAATCAGGAAGTGGATGAATTAGCCAGACTTAGGACAATAATCTTGGGGACTCTTGGGAACTCAGCAGCCGACCATCAAATGATAATTAAGCAAGTACATGAAGCCACAGGACATGGGGGTCATGTTGTAGTCTCAAGGGAGTTGAAGAAGTTGGGACTTAAAATAGCCTATTGGAGACAACATTTAACTGCAGTAAGGAGAAAATGTGAGAGATGTATGGCCTGTGGAGGACAGAGAGGAAATAAAACATATGGGAGCATAAAAACTGAGAAACCAATGCAGGAATGGTCATTAGATTATGCAGGACCACTTTTTCCCAGAAGCAGCAAAGGTAATTTGTATTTTTTAGTCAAAGCTGATAGCTGCACGGGAGAAATTGACCTTAGAGCAACCAGCAAAGCAAATGGAGCCACAACCAAAAGGGTATTGGCAGAAATGATGACCTCCAGAGGTAGACCAGAATCGATCCGAATGGACAACGCGCCACACTTTAGAAACAATACTGTTATTAACTTTTGTGCTGACAGAGGAATAACAATCAATTGGGCCGTGAAATATGCACCTGAGAGTAATGGAATGGCTGAGAGGTCTGTAAGAAAAGTAAAGGATTGGATCATAAAGAATCAGAATAATAAAGGCTGGGATAAAGACATTGAAAGAATAGTATTTGATCTTAATAGCAACCTTGGAACCTCTGTCCCCCAGGGACAAGGAGACCCAAGTGAATCTGGGAATTATCAAGTAGGAGACGAAGTTTGGGTGAAGTTACCAACTAAGACTGCGGGGAAAATCATTCGCGAGACTGTAAAATGTAAAGACAAGATTGTTCAGATTCTGGGTACACATACAATTGAATTAGAGAAGCATGGTGTCTGGAGCAAAAGAAATTGTGTCACGCTTGAAACACACGACCCAGTGAGCATCAGAGGAGTTTGAGATTCTTCGAATCTCACTCAGGGGTGCAATGACAGAAGGAGGCTTGACTACATCAAGGATATGGAATATAAACCAGTTCAAAAAGAAATGATGGCAAAAGGAATCCGGAAGTCCTGGAGAGGGCACTTCTGGGATAATCCGAATTAAAGAATAGGGCCCTCTCCACCCTTGATCTGTTCATTTGCTTTTTCAGGTGGAAAAAATTAATAACAAACCAGGTCGCAAGAAGGAAGAGAACTACACTCCAATAACAAACCAGTTCGCGAGAAGGAAGAGAACTACACTCCAGAGAAGAATCTGTTCGACAGGATTGGGGGGAAACTAATGATATAATTGGCTACAAATTTGAGGGAATTAAATGCAAATTAGAATATCAAATTATAACTGGACAGTGAAACCCCCGGTCAGACATCTCTAACTGGACATTAGTTGATGGATGATCTGTGGTCTCCATGGGGTATGTACTACGCAGTGGAATCATTAAGGTCTCGGCAGCAGATAGCAGCGACTGACGAGGAACCCCAATATGATCAATGATAATAGGTTAAGAATTTCAGTAGCTTGATACTACGGCGGGAAAATTGTTACCAATGCAACAAAACAATATTGCATTGAAGAGCTATAATCGTTGATAAGAAAAATTTTTTATTTTCATGTAAATTGATAGGGACTGTTGTATATATATGAGAAGGGGGGTATGTGTGTCGTTAAATAACTTGATCCGCATTTCTAAACTGTGAATGTTTAATAGAGGGTTAGTTAGTATGTAATAATGATTGTTCCAAAAGCCAAGAAGCGATGTTTCGATATGGATATTAAATTGTTAACAGTTGAAAATATGTAAAGTGTAACACACAGTCTATTGGTTAGGTAATGTATAAGGTGTTAAGATAAGATAGAACAATAAGGAGAATTTGTTTGGGAAGAAAAAAAAAGAGACGGTTCAATGCGGTTTTGTAAATGCTGAAATGAAAAATATACACGTTGTCAGAAAGATGTTCTCTCATGTAAACCAGGGGTTGGCAGACTTACATGATTCACGACAATGTTAGACATTAATGGGGAAGTTAGGAATACAAGCAGGATCAATTGAACATTTTAAATTAATAAGACTAGGGGATCAGTGGGGGGTAAAAGATATCACAATTACCACATTCCAATCAGAAATGGAAAACAAGACTCGTATTGACACTGGTCTATGATATGCATACAAATGACAATGATCAGGGATGTAGGTTAGTACAATTGGATGGGGGGACAATAAACCAAATTATAGTAATGTTTCAAATGTCAAGACGGGGTGTTCTGGAAAATACAGAATGTGTCATTTGAAACAGAGGTCTGCCAACATCTGATCGGGGAGAGTGCAGGGAAAGATCCCACAAGAGGTTGGTGGCAGCTGAAGGGCACAGAAACTGTGGGCAGCAATTTCAGTCTATCAGAATGGTTATTACAACCTGCAGCAGGAAAAAGGCAAAAGAAAAAAGTTTTTAAAAATCTCTTTGTGTTGTTGGAAAATTGTGATGGACTGCCCCTTTAAGACCCAAAGTCCGATCCTTATCAGAGGTCCCGATCAGAACAGCTGAAACAGAGAAACCAGCGTGGACTTCAGACTCCTCCCCTTTTTCTCCCCACGAGGCAAGAAGCAAGAACAAAGACACCAGCAGCAGAACACCAGCGGCACCCGAAGAAGGAAGAAGGACAGCAAGAGCAGAGGCCCAGCAGAGGGAAGGCCCAGGAGAGAAGCGGCCCAAAAAGACCAGACCAGACCAGACCAGACCAGAAGGAAGACGGAGCAGCAGCAGGAGAGAAGCAGCCACAGAAGACAGAAGAGGAGGAAAAGAGAAAACTGCACCAGGAGAGATGACCAGGAGGCTTGAAAGTGAAAGAGAGAGAGAGAGAGTCTGAAGGCCTCACCAACCAACCAGACAACATCAAAAAGTAAATAATGTTTTTAATTTAATGAGATAAAAAAGAGTATGTTAATAATAAAATAATTTAACCTGAAAAAGTGGTTATTAGCTTACTTCACTTCCTTAAGAACGCAGGACCCTGGACATCAGTGCCATTAAGGGGTAAGTAAGTAAAATTCTTCAGTGAAGGTAGGAGTTATACCGGGGGATAACTTGAAAGGAGAGTTTGACCCAATTAGCACTCTCAGAGGCCTGTACTGGAGTCAGGGAGGTAGTTCCCTGTTCGCGGTTTTTAGAATATTGGCCCGTAAGGTTCTTTGGTATAAAGGGAATTCTAAAACATATAGGTGAATTTAAAAAACAACTACTTCATTATCTGAGGAGTCGCAAATGGTGCTGAACATCCCCACCTCTGACCTTATGATGGAGAGATCATTGTTGAAGCAGCTGAAGATGGTTATGCCGAGGACACTACCCCGACGAACTCCTGCAGTGATGTCCTGGAGCAGAGAGGATTGACCTCCAACCACCACAACTATCTTCCTTTGTGTCAGGCATGACTCCAACCAGCGGAAGATGTTCCTGATTCCCATCGAGTCCAGTTTAGTTAGGGCTCCTTGATGCCATACTCCGTCAAATGCTGCCTTGATGTCAATGGAAGTCACTCTCACCTCACCTCTGGCATTCAGCTCTTTTGTCCGTGTTTGAACCAAGGCTGTAATGAAGTCAGGGGCTGAGTGATCCTGGCGGAATCCAAACTGAGCGTATGTGAACTTAGTGCTGAGTAAGTGCCGCTTGATAGCTGTTGATGATTCCTTCCCACACTTTGCTGATGATGGAGAGCAGACTGATAGGGCGGTAATTGGCTGTATTGGATTTGTCCTGTTTCTTGTGTACAGGACCCACCTGGGCAATTTTCCACATTGCCGGGTAGATGCCAGTACTGTAGCTGTACTGTAACAGCTTGGTTAGGGGGTGCAAGTTCTGGAGCACAAATCTTCAGTACTATTGCTAGAATATTGTCAGGGCCAATAGCCTTTGCAGTATCCAGTGCCTTCAGCTATTTCTTGATATCACGTGGAGTGAATCGTATTTGCTGAAGATTGACGTCTGTGATGCTGGGGACTTCTGGAGGAGACTGAGATAGATCATCCACTCGGCATCTCTGGTTGAAGATTGTTGCGAATGCCGCAGCTTTGTCTTTTGCACATATGTGCTGGGCTCCTCCAACATTGAGGATGGGGGATATTTGTGGAATTGTTCAATTGTCCACCACCATTCACAGCTAGGAGGAGTACTGGCAGGACTACAGAGCTTAGATCTGATGCGTTTGTTGTGCAATTGCTTAGCTCTGTCTATTAGTTGCTGCTTATGCTGTTTGGTACACAAATAGTCCAGTGTTGTAGCTTCACCAGGCTGACACCTCCGTATGCCTGCTGTTGCTCCTGGCATGCTCTCCTGCACTCTTCATCGAACCAAGGTTGATCCCCTGGCTTGGTGGTAATGGTAGAGTGGGGCATATGCTGGGCCATGAGGTTGCAGGTGGTGGTTGAATCTAATTCTGTGTTGGGCGGCACGGTGGTTAGCACTGCTGCCTACGGCGCCGAGGATTCAGGTTCGACCTTGGCTCCAGGTCAATGTCTGTGTGGAGTTTGCACATTCTTCCCGTGTCTGCGTGGGTTTCACCCCCATAACCCAAAGATGTGCAGGGTAGGTGGATTGGCCGCACTAAAATTGCTCCTTAATTGGAAAACAAAATACAATGCTGCTGCTGCAGTGCCTCATGGCTGCCCGGTGGAAGTGCCACAGACGCTGGAAGTGCCACACAACATGATGGGAGGGTATCCTCAATGTGATGATGGATCTCCAGAAGGACTGTGCGGTGGTCACTCCTCCTGATACTGTCATGGGCAGATGCATCTGCAGCAGGCAGGTTAGTGAGGATGAGTTCAAGTATATTTTTCCCTCTTGTTGGTTCCCTCACCATCTCCTGCAGCCCCAGTCTAGCAGCTATGTCCTTTAGGACCCGTCCAGCTCGGTCTGTGGTGGTACTACCAAGCCACTCTTGGTGATGGACGTTGAAGTCCCATCTAGAGCATAGTCGGCACCCTTGCCACCCTCAGTGCTTCCTCCATCCCTCCTAAAGTCCACCTGCTGCTAAAACCTTCACCCGTGCTCTTAGCACCGAGACCAGACTTAGACAAAGCTCACCTGCCCAGCTTCCATAAAAGTCAGCTCACCCAAAACTCTGCGGCCTGTATCTTAGCTCTGCCCAAGTCCTATTCACCCATCAGCCTAAAACTGAAAGAAAAATGTTGCAAATGCTGGAGATTAGAAAGAAAAAACAGTGCTGGAAAAATTCTGCAACATCCGTGGACAAACAGAGTTAACGTTTCGAGTCTGTATCTAGGGGCGGCACATGGTGCAGTGATTAGCATTGCTGCCTATGGCGTTGAGGACCCGGGTTCGAATCCTGGCCCTGGGTCACTATCCGTGTGGAGTTTTTACATTCTCCCCGTGTTTGCGTGGGTTTCGCCCCCACAACCCAAAGATATGCAGGCCACTCGATATTGCCCCTTAATCGGAAAAAATGAATTGGGTGTTCTAAATTTATTATTTAAAAAAAGTTATAAAAACATTACTGTAGTTGTGTGGGGTCTTTATGGTTGTAGCTGATAAAAAATCTTACTGTGTGTGTGTTTATACAAATGTTAATTAAATTCTTAGAATAAAGCTAGTTTTTTTGATTAAAAGCACCGAAGAAGTCTGTTGAAAGGCAGGCTCTTTTGCCCATCCTAACCAAAATCAACATAAACAGTTGTAGGTCAGATGAACTCCATGATATACTTTGGGAGTTTTCTAAACACTGGCCCATAACACATGTCAGATTGGACTTAAGACATTAACTGTGTTTCTATCTCTACAGATGCTGAGTATTTCCAGCACTTCCTGTTTATATTTAAACCATCAGCCCTGTTCTTGCTGGCCCCTCATACACCAACATCTTATATTGTAAAGTTCTAACAGGAACATAGAACTTAAGAGCTTTGTAAGAATCCCCCATCCTTGTTCTCTGATTTACTCTTTCTTTTAATTTTGCTGCTACATTTTTGATCCATGGATGATTAATGGTCATGTGCCTTTAAGGAAAGTGGCTCCTTTAATTCAAACAAACAGAAAAATCCAGAAAGGCGTGTGCCGATTTACCCCGGTGTTTGCAGATTGGCTGACAACAGTGATGACTTGGTTTGACCGATTTGGTTGGGGCCAATGAATTGGACGAAAAGGCAGTGCTCTTCCCAGTAACAGGTTGTGATTATACCTGTTCCCACCGAAATAGTTCAGAGACCTAAGAGCTTTCAGTTTCACTTTGGCAGCTAAGAGAGAAGACCTCTCTTTTTCTCATTCTCTTTTCTCCAGAAATAACCAACAAATTCTCACAATTGAGAATCATTGAGGGAACCAACTCTCTCTGCAGAGAAGGCTGATGTGAAGCCAGGGGCCTCTCCTGGAAAAGCTGCCAGATATACTGTTATACTGAAAAGAGGATCTTTTTACAAGTTGTAGACCATGCATTTAATCTGCACTCATTCTGAAGAAAGTGCACTAAAGAAATCATCTGAAGCAAGGACAATTATTTTTTGATTATCCTAATCCTGATTATTTTGACCCCTTTCCATCTCTCTGCATTTGTCTGTCCTGACTGTGTGGGTAGAGTGTGGGGCAGTTAAGAGAGGGGGCGGGGGGGGGGGGTAAGTCAGGTATTAGTGTGTCGTTAAGCAGCTGTATTTACTGCATATTTCATATTTATTATTGTTATAAATAAACAGTTGTTTATTTAGGGCCAAAGATGTCTGCAATTTGTATAAGAATTATTGGGTAATTCAATTGTGTTGCGATTCTGGGGCACGTAGGGCTGGAATTGACCACGCACTTGCCCAGGATGCCGTAACAGCAGGAAGAGACATTGAACCCTTTGATCCTGCTCCTCCATTCAATATCATGGTTGATCTCGTTGAGGTCCCAACTCCACTTTACTGTCTGCCTCATATAACCCTCGACTCCTGTGTAGTCAATGACCGAAGTCCAAAGATGGGGAAGTTAGTTGAACTGACCTTGCTAAATTACCCTGTGTCCCAGGATGGGCAGGTTAGGTGGGTTTATGGGGATAGGGAAGTGGAGTGTGTCTGGGTAGGGTGCTCTTTCGGAGGGGTGGTGCAGACTCAAATGGGTCTCTTTCTGCACTGTTGGGATTCTATGGACCCAGCCTCCACTGCACTGTGCGAAAGAATTCCCCAGATCAACACATCCCCGAGGTGAAATTTCACCTCATTACTCCCATCGGTGCTTGTGCCTTCAGCTGTCTAGGCCTTAAACTTGGGAATTCTCTTCCTAAAGCCGATATCTGTTCCTTCAGGGTCGACCCAGAATTTCACTGAGCGCGATGTCCATCTTTTTTAATATCTCGCTCTTTGGCTTGGCATCCATTTTTTTGGTTGGTCACATCAATGAAGCACTTGGGCATGTTTTTTTTAAACAGTAAAAGGCATTATAGCAAAAGGAACTTTTTGAAGTTCCACACCACCGATTATCGGTATAGCTTCTGAATAAGGAATTCCACAATCTGTTGAAACCAACAGGGGCGGTGCATTTAACTAAGGGTTGGGTGACACAGGTAAGCAGTGCCTCTCTGGGTTCAAGAGGATCCAAGATTAGAACAAGTGTCCCATACTTGACAAAGGCAGGTACGTAGTGGCCTGGGGCATTAACGATGAATAAGTCAGGTTGACTACTCAATGAGACCGAGGAGGGCAGTTCGGTTATTAAGGAGTGATTTATTTTTCTCCATTTAGTTCCCATTCACTATCTGGCCCCAGCTTTCATTTAGATGTGCTCTCTCCAGAGAGTTATGCGACACTTTGACTTTCAAGCACTGCTCGATGACCAGGGGCTGCGAATCCTTTTGCATTGCAACAATACTACACAACAGAGGAAAGGCTACAGCTCAGAACTTCAATCGCAAATTAAACAAAGCATGCGCCAAGCAAAGCATGAACATGGAAGCCCCGAACCGCTGTTTCTTGCACACCGTGTTTGACTCCTACAGAAGGCATTACCTTGTGATATCGTCAAACACACCATAGCCCATTTTTTTGTCCTGTGCCCACTGCCCGATGAACATGCTGGGGCAAGATGATGTCAGCTTTCCACTACGAAGTAAACCGTGACCATGGCGCATGTTGTCTTGAAAACAGCCCTCGTACACCTCACCCGTGGCATATCTGTGGTGGAGGCAGAAAGGGAGAAGGTCAGTCACTCTCACTGAATCACAACCACTTGGGTGAAACATCAACACGTGACCAGATATCAGGAGGCAACCCCTTCAGGTTGTTTTCTTCATTGGGTATAAATGTTTATTGCAGCAATATCATTATTAAAAGATTGAATTAATCAACACCCCAGTTATTTGTCTGCCAACCCCGAGGTTTTTAAAGTTTTAAACTTTAGGGATGGTGGCTTGAGTTCCTTTGGCTCCTGGTTATCTTGATTGGTTGGTTTTATGCCCGGGTCACCCTGATGGCCAGGTCCTTGGCAGTCTGTGATGTGTTGTTTGAATTTAGAAACCCCTGTTCTTCCTGATTTGTCTTTCCAGCAACGAGCACTCCAGGCCCAGGGTAAGGAGTTTTCTCTGCCCTGTCAGCCCTGGCTCAGTTGGTGGCATTCTCACCTCATAAGGTTCCGGGTCTGGGTTCAAGTTCCACTCCAGGGCTTGAGGATAAAAATCAAGGCCGACACTCGGGCGCAGGAAGTAGTATCTGTCAGAGGTGCCCTTCTTTGGACAAGACGTTAAATCCTCATCTGCTCTCTCAGGTGGATGGAAAGATCCCATGGGATAATTTTGATGACGAGCAGGGGAGTGATCCCTGGTGTCCTAACCAATGTTCAACCCTCAATCAACATCACAAAAAACAGATCCTCTGGTAATTATCAAAGCGCCGTTTGTGCAATCTTGCTGGGTGTAACTTGGTTGCCATGTTTACTGCATTACAACAGCGACTATGTTTTAAAAGTTCTTTATTGGCTGGATGTCCAGTGATCCGTGAGAGTTGATACAGAAATGCAAGTCTGTCTTTCCAATCCACAGGAACACATGAGCCAGAGGATACCATTCAGCCCCTCCAGCTTGTTCTGATCTGTACCTCAACTCTATTTACCAATCTTCACCCCTTGCCCTTGGATAGCTACTAACAGCATTTTGAAATTTCAAGTAACCCAGCATCCACACAAAACATTTCCAAATTTCTGCCAGCCTTTGTATGAGAAACGGTTTTCTGATATCCCCACCCCTGGCCGACACTGTGTATTTGGCTCCCGATGCCCTCGGCGGGGGAAAATGGACAATAAATGCTGCATTGCTCCACCTCGCAAGAACAAGTGTGGGTTCTTGAGTGGTGAGACACTGCTGTATAATCACCATCATCACTGCATTACTGAACTGGGGAGGGGATGGGGGTATCTAAATTCAAACAACACATCACAGACTGCCAAGGAACTGGCCATCAGGGTGACTCGGGCATGAAACCAACCAATCGACATATCCAAGAGCCAAAGGAACCTAAGCCACCATCCCTAAACCGACAAACCATACTCCAGGGCCAACCGATAGCCGATGTGAGACCTGGACGTACTTGTAGATGCCATGGCCATGCATCTTCCCTTCTTTCCAGTGGCCCTGATAATGATCATTCTTCTTCAGCGTTTTGTTGGGTATGATGTACTCTCCATACCTGTGAAGACAAATTTACAATGTTTAACATCAAGGGGCGGCATGGTGGCAGTGTTTAGCACTGCTGCCTCACAGCGCCAGGCACCCGGGTTCAATTCCGGCATTGGGTGACTGTCTGTGCAGAAATTGCACGTTCTCCCTGTGTCTGCGTGGGTTTCCTCCCACAGTCCAAAGATGTGCAGGTTAGGTGGCTCAGCCTTGCTAAATTGCCCTCAAGTGTCCAACGCTTAGGTGATATTACGGCAAAAATCAGAGGAGTGGGCCTGGGTAAGGTGCTCTTTCAGAGGGTCAGTGCAGACTCACTGACTTCAAGGTCCTCAAACCAAGGGCTCACAGACCCATGTTACTCCAGACCACAGTCTATCACAGCTCAATGACAGCTGTCACTCTGAACAAGTCCACATGCCCATTAACAACAGACATTGGACTGTCTGTCCAATACCACTGGCAGGCATGGTCCACAAATAACAGTGTGTGGATTAAAGGCCAAATTCACCCACATTCCACACACGCTCCAGTCAGGTGGCCATCATTGTATAAACAATCCAGCACCAATAAGGCAACTTATCTTCCTCCCCTTCTCACAAAGACACTTGAAGCAAGCTTCCTTGGTACTGGGTCCCATTTGGGCCTCAATAAATAAAGTTATACTGCGATAGCACCTTTCACATCCTGGGATCTCCTGAAGTGCTTCACCGCCAATAAACTATCATGCCTGCAATGTAGGAAACAGGGCAGCCAATCCACACATAACAAGGTCTGGCAGGCAGCAATGAGATGAATAACTAGATAATCCATTCCATAAATGTTGGCCAGGAAGCGTCGGAGGCTCCCTTGCTATTCTTTAGAAATTGCCATAGGACCTTTCACACAGACCAGAGGGCTAGCCAGTGACTGAGTTCATCCAAAAATGGCACCTCTGGCGGGCTGCAGCAGGGTGCAGCACTCTGCTCAACATCCCTCAGGTGCACATAACCCAACAGGAAACGCTACACAGTCAATAGGAGCAGCTCCAGGTGATTTTCACTCTCATCCCTAACCCAGGGAAGATGAACTAACTCAATTGAACTCCGAGATCAAAGGGATTTCTACAGTCTTTCACACTTACCCATCCTCTAAACCATTTCTGAAGTCACCGGTGTACATTCTCCCATCAGGCCACTGCAGCACACCCCTAGGAATGAGAGAACTTGGGTCAGAGATGTTGAGAATCATCACCGTTGCCCAGTAAATCATATCATAAACACGCGTCCCATGACAGCTGACCTTACGTTTCCTACCCCTCTACCAACAAGTCGCCATCCACCACCCACTCCTACCGAATCCCGCCTAGCCACCATACCACACCCAACCCCCACACAGCTACACACCCCACCCCACCTGGCCACACATACCCCCACCCCCACCCCATCAGAAAACTGGTTACCAGACAGGAAACAAAGAGTAGGAATTAACGGGTCTTTTTCAAATTGGCAGGCAGTGACTGGTATGGTATCGCAGCTAGGACCTCAGCTATTCACAATATATATTAATGATTTAGATGAGGGAACAAAGTGCCATATCTCCAAATTTGCAGATGACACCAAGTTGGGTGGGAGGGCGAGCTGCGTGTGGTCAAATGAATGGCAGATGCAGTATAATCTGGATAAATGATGCAAGGTTATCCATTTTAGCAGCAAAAACAAGGAGGCAGACTATTATCTGAATGGCCATAAATTAGGAGAGGGAAGCGTGCAACAAGACCTGGGTGTCCTCGTATACCAGTCACTGAAGGTAAGCATACAGATGCATCAGGTGGTAAAGGTGGCAAATAGTATACTGGCCTTCATTGCAGGAGGATTAGAGTACAGGAGCAAGGATGTCTTGCTGCAACTATACAGGGCCCTGGTTAGGTCACACCTGGAATATTGTGTGCAGTTTTGGTCTCTTTATCTGAGGAAGCATGTTCTAGCTATAGAGGGAGTACAGCGAAGATTTACCAGACTGATTCCTGGGATGGGGGGACTGACATAAGAGGAGAGATTGAATCGGTTAGGATTGTATTTGTTGGAGCTCAGAAGAATGAGGGGGGAATCTCATAGAAACATTTAAACTTCTGCTCAACTCCTAACAGTCGTCAGTTTGTTGGTTCCTGCTCCCAAGTCACGGGGGGGTCCCCCAAACCACTGCCCAGAAGGTGCTGAATTTCTTTTGGCACCAAGTCCACCAGCATATCTTCATACTACCTTCTTAGCCAAGTGTCCACCCTCCAGTGTGGGCCTCCCAAACCCACTGCGGGCCTCCCCCCACCAGCCCTAATGCAGACCATGTGCGCAACCCTGGCTCTTGCGGACCGCTCGCTCACTCCGCACGCCCAACGTGACCGCTTGCTCACTCCGCGCGCCCACTCGCTCACTCCGCGCGCCCAACGCGACCGCTTGCTCACTCCGCGCGCCTAACGCGACACTCACTCACTGTGCGCCTAGTGCGACGCTCGCTCACTGTGCATGGAAAACTGACACTCACTTGCCATGTGGTTTTCCGGACAACCAGCGACCTTCATAAGTTGCCTCCTTCAGCCGTGGGTCTTTGTAGAAGGTGTAAGTAGCTGTACGCGAGATGGGGGGTTCTGCTCGCATGGGGCTCCCCAGTCCAGGGTTCACGTGTTCCTGGGCACCACTCAGTGAGTGATCCACAGCCTGGTTAATGGCCCTTAACCACTTTGTCTGAAACGGGATCACAGTGAAACATTCAGCTCTGTAGAGGACCCTGCTAACCATTCCGTAAAAAACTATGACAGAATTCATGCAATAATTTGTTCACATCTTTAATATGGGAAGGCATTAATATACATTGGAAAAGGCATTGTACACACTAACTACGGAGCAGTAACAAGAAAACTGGTCTATTTGCTCAGATTGCCTGGAAGGGATTATTTCAACAATGTTTCACTATGTTATCTGTACCAACAAATATGCCTGTCTTCTTGATTTGTTTTTAGGGCATGATTGATAACAAGGATAGGTTTATTAATTATCCCTGGTTAATCATACGAGGGTGGTGCCTTACACACTGCAACCCATGAGATGGTGGTGCTCCCACGATGGGGTCTAAGTGGTGTCTGAAACCTTGACAGGAGCATAGTCTGTAACACGAATTAGAATGTTATTCTCGCCAAAACATTCAGAAATGAGTGGTTGAAAATGGTCAACTTTATTTTTCATGGGAGTTCACTACTAACATCCAGCCAACTTCCCTCCCACTCAGCGTCTATAATTCTAACTCAGAGCCGAAATCTGGTTCGTCCACTCGCATTCTGTGCTCATCAAGGTGACCATCAGGGAAGTCTAAGGGCCGTCAGTCTGCTCACTTCCGGAATCAATGCCAAAATGAGCCTCGTCAGTCAACTGCTGCTCACGTGGAGATGCCAGCTTTGGACTGGGGTGAGCACAGTAAGAAGTCTTAAAATACCAGGTTTATTTGGAATCACTAGTTGAGTCACCTGATGAAGAAGGAGCTACGCTCTGAAAGCTAGTGATACCAAATAAACCTGTTGAACTTTAACCTGGAACTGCTGCTCAGATACACTAGATTCCCGACCAGAACTTCTGTCTGACTTCCTGCGCCAATTAATTGGACATTTTACCTTCTCCTGAGGTGAAGCTGCAGTGAGGATGAACTGTTCTTCAGCTGTGGTTATTTTCAGGGCGTTCCTACAGTAAAACAATAGGAGTGAGAGAGTGAGAAAGAGCTTGTGCAGAGACACAAAGAGAAGCAGAAAGGGAACACAAGGCAGCATAGTGGTTAGCACAGTTGCTTCACAGCTCCCCATGTTTGCGTGGGTTTCCTCCGGGTGCTCCGATTTCCTCCCATTGTCCAAAGATGTGCAGGTTAGATCGATTGGCTGTGCTAAATTTCCCTTAGTGTCCAAAAAAGGTTAGGTGGGGTTATGGGGATAGGGTGGAAGTGTGGGAATAGGGTAGAGGTATGGGGTTAGATAGGGTGCTCCCAAGGGCCGGTGCAGACTTGATGGTCCGTTTGGCCTCCTTCTGCACTTCTATGAGTGAGAGTGAGAAAGTGCATGTGCAGAGAGACAAAGAGAAGTAGAAATAGAACACACGAGGGCAGCACGGTGGCACAGTGAGTAGCACTTCTGCCTCACGGCGCTGAGGTCCCAGGTTCAATCCCGGCTCTGGGTCACTGTCCGTGTGGAGTTTGCACTTTGTCCCCGTGTTTGCGTGGGTTTCGCCCCCACAACCCAAAGATGTGCAGGGTAGGTGGATTGGTCGCGTTAAATTGCCCCTTAATTGGAAAAAATGAATTGGGTACTCTAAATTTATAAAAAAAAAAAGAAATAGCACACACGAGGGGGGAGGTGGGGAAGAGAGCGAGAGAGAGAGCGAGAGAGAGGGGGAGTGAAATATGAAAAACACAGAAACAGGGAGCATCAGAGAATGTACGGGATAGAGGAAGTAAATCTGAGAGCAAGAGAGAGCATAAGGGTGAACCAGACAAAATCAGAGATACAGATAACAGGAAGCAAAGTATCACAAATGTTACCATCAGCACCCAGAGCAATCAGCTGCACCCATTTGCTCTCTGAGCCCACTGCTGCATGACTAGACAGCAGAATCAGTGGTACCCCTAAACTCAATGTAAAGCTGTTGCTAAACTGAGTGCGGAGTGTGGTGCTGCTGCACGTTGGGGAACTCCCCTCCCCCACACCTCATTCACCCCAGTCATCACTTCTCAATTTCCTGGCCCTGCTGGAAGCACAGTGGCTGGATTTACCTCGCTCTCTGGGAGGGGCCATGCAGCCGCATTAATATGGGCCAATAGCCTGACCAGGAGGTTTTGTGATGCAGTGGGTAGCATTACTGCCTTTCAGCCAAAAGCTCCAGGTTCGAGGCCCACTCCACGACTTGGTAGTCAAGGAAGGGATGTCCATAATGTGGCCAAACGAGTTGAAGATCTACATGTAAATCCTTCCGATACCGCCAATAGCGGGCGGCAAGAGTGGATGAGATTCCTGGTCAGCCACTGCAATAGAAAGAACATTGCAGCTTCTACCATCCGTAGCTCCAGACTACAACTTGCAAAGGTGTGAGTTGCCACAGCAACCCAGACACCCCGAGTGATCCATAACACAACAACACCACAGTGTGACCACTTGACCCTAAAAACAATCAATAACTTCAGGAAAAAAATAAAGGATTCAATTCCTGCATTTTTCTTCTGGACACAAATAGTTTTTAAAGAAATCAGTCCTTCCGACCCCCACTAAGTTTAGGGCAGGTGAAAGACTTAACTCCCTCACGACCCACTGTTCTGCAAAATGGCAGGTGAACACTCAAGAGGGCAACAAGAGAAACATCACTCCCGCCACAAGGAGGTCATTGTTACTTAAAAATTTTTTTTAGAGTATCCAATTAAGGAGCAATTTAGCGTGGCCAATCCACCTAACCTACACATCTTTGGGTTGTGGGGATGAAACCCACGCAGACATGGAAGCGGCCAACGTGGGGCTCGAACCCAACCCACGCAGACATGGGGAGAATGTGCAAAATCCACAGAGACGGTGACCCAGGACCAGGATCTGAACCCGGGTCCTCCGCGCTGTAGGCTGCAGTGCTAACCACTGTGCCACCTGCTGCCCTAGAGGTCACTGTTATAATTGCACATGTATGTGCTCCAGTGGTACAATCCGTTAGTGCGCGGTACTTATAATTGCACATCTACTTCCAAGTGCGGGGAACAATCATTTCTGATACTCACAAGTTGCTGTTTTCTTCAAAGTGGGGCTCTACCCAAAGAGTCACAAGAGGAAATATATGATGCGTTGAAAACTGAGGAAAGAGGGAAGAAAAGTTTAACCTTTATGAAAGCAAAGGTAATCTTCAGGAATTTATATTTGTATTGGCAAACAGAAGAACCAAGATATATTTAAGTGGGTTTAATTTACTGTTTCTGTGCCTGGAAGGATAAAACCTATAGTTAGATTCATGCTGGACAATGGGGTTTATAAGTGCAGGGGTTGGGGAAGTTCCAACTGTGTTTCTACTGTGCTTAGGGAGGGCTACAGTATGAAGAGTAAATAAACCAGATGTGGTTGCTGAGCAACTGGAGCCTTGTAAGGTAAAGAAACTTTTACGTTTCAGTTTAGCTAATTTGATGCAAATTGGAGATAGGTAGGGAGAGAGAAGGCAGCTCTCACAGCTCTGCTGGAAGCAGCTGGTTTAAAAGGTTGGAGGGGGAACATCTCCCTCGCTTTGAAAAAGCCATATCATAGAGTAAAGGTTAAAAAAGCAAGTGTAGAGATTTGAAGAGTAGCTCGTTAAGATGTTACCAAGAAGTCCGAGGTTAAAGTTACTAAAACAGAGAACCGTTCAGTAAAGAGCCGAGAAGAAGGCCAAGATGCCAGAAAGATATCTGAAGTGATTTTCGGGTTAGAGAGATTTTACTACAGCCTGTAGAATGCGAGTTGCAATAACTATGGAAATCAGAGCTGCATTTCGGAGTTTGTGTAAAAGTAGTTCACACAAAGGAAACCTAAAAGGGGGTGGTGTAAACTCCTGATTTAATTCGTTGTTAAAAGTAGAGTGGAAGCTTTGTTTAAAATGGTCATTTGGAAAACCTGGTTTGGATGTTGGACTGCAAACCATTAAGGGAAAGCATTATTATTATGAGCAAAGATTTTAAAGCATGTTTTTAGGAGTTGAGTTTAGAAACTCTCATGTGATCAACATCTGGGGGATTCTGAGGAGTCATCCACAAACATTCACTTGAGGTTCAGAATGGACTTCTGTACTGAAAAGGGACTATGTTAATGAGACCATTGTAGATTAAAATGTAATTTATAATCAGTGCTAATCCTAAAACCTGGGTGTACATATTCTAATTTTTTAATGTTTAATAAATGATTTTTTTCCTTGTTAAAACTAGCAGTCCTGTGACTCTGTTCCTCCATGCTTTATTAAAAATATATATATAAGTTACGGTCGAGCCAGGGCACCATTCTGGAATCTTAACATAGAACAGTACAGCACAGAACTGGCCCTTCGGCCTTCGATGTTGTGCCGAGCCTTGTCCGAAACCAAGATCAGGCTATCCCACTCCCTGTCATTCTGCTGTGCTCCATGTGCCTATCCAATAACCGCTTGAAAGTTCCTAAAGTGTCCGACTCCACTATCACAGCAGGCAGTCCATTCCACATCCTAACACTCTTGAGTAAAGAACCTACCTCTCCCATCCAGTTATAACATCAACTGGGATTGTAACCCCTTACAAGATTAATTAGCACACACAGGAATCACAATGAAAAGCGCTTTCTAATCTGTGGCAGAGAATAGCCAGTAAGTATTGAGGGAATAAAACAATGCAGATTTATGAGGCAGCAGAGCAGTAGTTCCACTCAGTAAGGTAAGGGCTGCTTTAGCCTCAAAGGGGAGAGCTGACCGGAGGTGATTTAACCCGAGGATCACCACACCTCAGGCAAGAGGCAAGGTTGAGAAGGCAGAGCCTTCATGTATAATCTAATTTGGCGAGGCAGCTGATTCATGATGCAGAACGAGACCAGCAGCGTGGGTTCAATTCCTGTACCGGTTGAGTTTCACTCAGTAAGCTTCTTGTGAAAGGGTTGCTTAGTTTACTGTACCCATCTGGGGTTCCGGTGTCAATTTGTCAGTAGCCCAACACTAATGTTAAACGGTGGAATACAACAGTGCCTTCAAAAAAACCCCAATTATTTCTGCTGTATTGGCAGCAATCTCACAGGTCACATTTTTATTTGATGGTTTTTCTGCAGATTGATCTGTGCAGCCACTGAATCAAAGAGGGGTCAATTTATTAACAATGAGTTTGAGGTTGAAAACACAAGAACATAAGAAATAGGAGCAGGTGTAGACCACATCACCCATTGAGCCAGCTCCACTATTCAATACGATCATGGCTGATTTTGGGCTTCAACTCCATTTTCCCACCCCCTCCCCATATCCCTCAATTCCCTGAGACCAAAAATCCATCTGTTCCCACAGCCTTAAATGTATTAGGCAATGGATCATCCACAACCCTCTGGGGTGGAGAATTGCAAAGATTCACGACCTTTTGAGTGAAGAATGTTCTCCTCGTCAGTTCCAAATGATCAGCCCCTTATCCCGAGACTGTGTTTTAGATTACCCGACCAGCAGAAACAATCTCTCATCATCTACCCCATCAAGCCCCTTCAGAATCTTGTATGTTTCAATGAGATCACCTCTCTTCTTCTGAACATCAGAGAATATTTACTCAGGCTCTCATCATCCCATGAGGGGGACAACCCCTCATCCCAGGACCAATTGAGTGAACCTTTGCTGTACCGCCTCCAATGCAAGTGTATCCTTAAATGCAGAGCCAAAATTACACATTCCTGATGTGGTCTCGCCAAAACCCCATATAACTGCAGCAAGACTTCTGTATTCTTGCATTCTAATCTCCTTGCAATAAAGGCCAACTTGCCACTTAGCTGCCTAACCGCTTGCTGCACCTACATGCAAACTCTCTGCACGCTTGTACAAGCACACCCGAGCCTCTTTGAACACTTACAAACTTCTCACCGTTTACAAAATATTCTTCTTTTCTATTTCTATGACCAAAGCGAATAACTACACACTTCCCTACATTCTAAGCCATCTTGCTGTCCACTGACCCAACTTGTCCATATCTCTTTGCAGTCTCTCGCCAACTAGTTTGGCAACATCAGGAAACTTACTTACATCACTTTATCTCTTCACCCAAGTCACTAATATAGATTGAATGTAGCGGAGGCCCCAGCACTCATCCCTGTGGCACTTAGTATTCACTACCAGCTAACATGAAAAAGCCTCATTTATGCCTACTCTCTGCTTTCTATCCATGAGCTAATATATTACCCCCGAACTTCCAGTGGCGGCCATGAAGTGAGTGGTCGCACATTTGGCAGCTCCTGATTGAGGCGGTTTTTTTTAGTTCTTTTCCCTGTTTGCTGGGCGGATGTTTTGGTGGAAAAAGGTGTCGAGATGATTGAGGAAAGTTAAACTCCACTGGTGGTGGTGGTGGATGGATCCATGGAGCAGAAGTGGGTCAAGAAGGAAGGAGCTGTCAAAGCAAGAAATTCTTTGTGCGGCACAGGTGAAGATGGTGGAGGGTAAAGGGTCAGCCCTGCCTGCCCAGTGGTCAACGGAGCAGTGAGAAGTTCAGCCAGCAGAAGATGGAAGTCCAGGAGGACCCAGCCAGGGTGGTGGAGCCGCTAAAAGCTGGAATTGATGGGGTGGAGCAGAGGCTGGAGTCGCAGGGCATTCGGAAGGTGGAGGAGGCAGTGGAGGAGCACGAGGAGTAGTTTACCTTTTTTGCGGCCGAGATCGGGGTGATACGGGAGACCCAGAAACGGCTAAAGGAGAAGGTGGAAGATCTGGAAAACCGCTCCCGGAGGCAAAACCGAAGAATCGTGGGGATGCCCAAGGGGATCAAGGGAGCGGACGCTGACTCATGTGTAGCCAAGACACTGGAGAAGTTGATGAGGGAGGTGGCCTTCAACCGACCCCTGGAGGTGGACCAGGCGCATAGGGCGCTGATGAGAAAGCCGCAATTGAACGAGCTACCATGGGCGATGGTGGTGTGGCTCCATTGATTCCTTGACAAGGAGAAGATATTGCGGTGGGCCAGACAGATGAGGTGGTGCATCTGGGAAGTAAATGAGCTCCAGGTGTACCAGGACTTCGGCACGAAACTGGCGAAGAGGAGAGCCGGGTTCAACCGAGTGAAGGCTGCCCTCTTCAAAAAGGGGGTGAAGTTTGGGATTCTGTACCCGGCCCGCCACCGGGTGACCCACAATGGCTGGGAAAATTATTCTGGGACAGCAGAGGAGCGATGGAGTTTTTAAAGAGACAATGGACTGGCAGGACAAGGAGTGCTTGAACTGTGGAGGAGGTGTGTGGACATGTTGGTTCTCTCTGCCTTTTCGCTTAATTGCCTTTTGCTAGTTGATTTTGGAAGAACCTCTTCTTGGGGGAAGAAGAAGAAAGATGGTGATGGTGGATATCAGACGGTGGGCCTGGAGGGTCACGTGACATGAGCCAGGGACTGGCCCAAGAAGGGATATGGTTGATTGGCAGGGGAGTAAATTAGCCGGGTGCTGGGGAAGATCCCAGACATGGACTCGCACAAATGGATCATGGGAGGGAATTGTAATACAAACATTGAGCCAACTTTGGACTGGTCGGGCCCGAGTGGGGTGTCGGCAGTGGCGAAGGAGCTGAAGGGGTTCATGGAGCAAATGGTTGGGGGGGGGGGGGGGGGGGGGGGGGGTAGATCCGTGGAGGTTTGGGATGCGAAAGGCGATGGCGTTCTCGCACTTCTCCCATGTGCACAGGGTTGAAAATAATTGATTATTTTGTGATGGACAAGGCCCAGCTGGTGGGGGGGTCTGCGCCTCTGCCGTTCTCGCTGGCCAAGTACTCGATGGTGATGGCAGCCCTGTGGGTGTGGGGACAGTGGCGGCAGCATTTGAGGTTAGAAGGTGCCTCGGTGTGGGCACTGATTTGCGGTAATCATAGATTTGCACCGGGGGCGGTCAGATGTGGGGTTCCGGGGGTGGCGATGGGCAGGGATTGAGCGGTTTGGGGACCTGTTTGTGGGGGCCAATTTTTTGAGTTTAGAGGAATTGGAGAAGGAATACGAGCTGCCCAGTGGGAACAGGTTCTGATATTTACAGTAACACGATGATGTGAAGAAGCAGGTGCCATCCTTTCCCAATCTTCCGCCCCCGGGACTACAGGATAAGGTGGTAACGAAGGAAGGAGTAGGTGAAGGCAAGGCGTCCGAGCTTTACAAGGGGTTAATAGACTGAGAGGGAATCCCGATAAGAGAAATCAAGCGGATGTGGGTGGAGGAAGTTGGGTGGGGGGGCGGCAGGTAGTTATTTATTTATTATGAGGTTTCTGTTTGTTCTTATTCTAGTGTTGGTTTGTGTTTAATGTTCATACAAATGCCTCACCTCAAATTTTAAAAAATTGTTAAATGAATATATTACCCCCCCACCCCGTGCCACACAGCTCCATGAACCCTCATCTTGCCAATTAACTTTGTGTGGCAACTTATGAAGTGCCTTTTGAAAATACTTCAAATGCCTTGTACTCAAAGGCAGACAGAGCAGTTTATGCAATTACACTGCTCACAGGGCTGTTTCAATCCAGTTGGTGGATTCAAGCAAGTGTCTTTCGTTTTATTCATTTGCAGGATGTGGGCGTTACTGCAAGGCCAACATTTATTACCCACCCTGAATTAGGTAGATATATAATTGGTTTATTGAAAATCATTATGGTAGTATGATTTGAGTGGCAGCACAGTGGCGCAGTGGTTAGCATTGTTGCCTGCAGCTCTGAGGACCCGGGTTCAAATCCCGGCCCTGGGTCACTGTCCGTGTGGAGTTTGCACATTCTCCTCGTGTTTGCGTGGGTTTCGCCCCCACAACCAAAAAGATGTGCAGGCTAGGTGGATTGGCCACCCTAAATTGCCCCTTAATTGGAAAAAATAATTGGGTACTCTAAATTTAATTTTTTTTTAAAGGAAAAAAAAGGTAGTATGATTTGTGATGAATTGTGTATGATGATACAAATAAAAATAATTATAATTCATGATGCTTATAGACAATTAAAGCAAAAATAATGTAACTAAAGAATTGCACAGTTTTTAAACATTTAAGTGTACAAATTATTACACCTTGCAAAATGCAGGTCGCCTTAATTTACAGAGTAAAAGTGAAAGCTCTACTGCACTCATTTGCTCTCGAGAAGGTGGCGACGAGCTGTCCTCTTGAACCGTTGTAGTCACGTGGTGTAGGTCTGGTAGCAAAATGGCTAGCACTGTAACTTCACCCCTTGTTCTCCCCTTATCTGCATGGGTTTCCTCCGGATGCTCCGGTTTCCTCCCACAAGTCCCAAAAGACACGCTTGTTAGGTGGATTGGATGTTTTGAATTCTCCCTCTGTGTATCCAAACAGGTGCCGGAGTGTGGCGACGAGGGCTTTTCACAGTAACTTCATTGCAGTGTTAATGTAAGCCTACTTGTGACACTAACAAAGATTATTATTAGGTACATCCACAGTGCTGTTAGGGAGGGATTTTGATACCAGGAATTTGACCCAATTCGGTCAATGGCTCCTGGTGACCCACAACGAGAGAGGAGGCGGAACTGTGGCCAGTTTTGCTGATCGATTGGCAAAGTTGTGAATGGGGGAGGAGTCAGGGGACAGCAAAAAAGGACAAAGCATGTTGGCCTGTGGAGAGGTGGGAAGTCAAACTCACGAATTTTAAATGAGGTGCAGGAAAAAAATGAAGTGTTTAAGGACCTTGGTTTCTTAACCACAATGGGTGGTTTGAAGTGAATCGAGTTGTGTTTTGATTGTGACCATTAAATCGGTATGTTCTCTTGTCAGTAAAATAAAGCTATTCCAAGTTTATATCTGGCCTCGCCTCACTAAAGTGGCTTCATCCTTAAAAATGAGAGACACGCAAAAAATATATCAAAGATACAATATAGGAACTGGAACACAGCGCTGGCCATTCTGCCCCCAATTCTGTTCTGCTACTCAATTAGATCCATGGTCGATCTGCCCTAATGTTTCACATCAGTTCCACTGACCAACCATTGCACCAAATCTCTCAATATCCTTACCCAACCAAAATTCGATTGACTTAATTTTTGAAAATTTGAATTGGTCCATCATCCACAGAGAATATTTGGGGGGGGGGGGGGGGAGCATTGCAGATTTCAAATACCCCTCATGTAAAAAAGGGTCAAGTTAGTGTCTCCTGTCCTTGATTTAACCTTTTAATCTTCATTATCATTCCAGTGAATGATAATGCACTGTAGCATCTCCAAGGCTAAATATCCTTCCCGAGGTACCATGTGACAGAGCTCAAAATTGAATGCAGGGTTTCCAGATGGGGTCTCTCACCAAGCTCCTGTTACAATGATACTGGGACTTACAGGAGTGGCTCAAGAGGATCTCCACCCACGTTTGGCCCAAAATGCGGCAAGTGCTGCAACTCAGCACAGACCCACACTGTAGGGCACAGGTTGGACATGGGAGGGAATCGGAGAGACAGGAATTAATTCTTCTGCTCTAAAACTGCCACACAAACAGAAAAAGGTCTCATCGCCCAGGATCAAAGTGAGGTAAAAACTGCATCGCCGGAGTATCGCATTACAACTGAGCAACCCACCTAATCACCCCCCCACCCACCCCAAGTTAATGACCGACCTTTCCCCTTTCTCCCCTTTGGATGGACTCACCTGAGCGTGAACTAGCGCATCATTGAAGAGGATAAACCAGTTAATGGAGAATCTGCCAGCGTGCTGCAGCGTCAATCCCCGGTTGCTGCTCTCACATATGAGGCGACGTTCCGGCTTCCTCAGGGAATCCTTGGCAGGAAAAGAACAGACTTATGTTATTGCAACGGGGGTTAGCACCAGGAATAAGCTTGGTCCGTCTGCACCCAGAAATGGGCTGATACCATCTCTCACCCAAAATAATGCAACATAAACCACAGGACTCATCAGATCTGCACTGAACCATGACAGTGGGGATAAACCTACCAACAAGCCACCCCAGTATTAGTCAGTGTTTTCATCCCCCTTCCTCCTGAGCACCAGCAAGCAAATGAAAGTTAATGTTTCCAAGAGCATAACACTGTCTCAATTAGATTTTTATTAACTGTTTCTTGATACTTGAATATCGCTGAAACAGAGAGATTATATTCATAGAATCATATATTGTCGAAGCTTTTTGTCTTGCACTCATCAGGTCAAATGCAAGAACGTCAAATTTCAAATGATCACAACAATATTTACTACAGGAAAACAAGGGTTCTGATTGGTTGGCAAGTCAAACCACAGCATTGGCTTGGAGAAAGCAACAGAAAACCATATGCTCCCCAAGCTCCCAGGTAATTCAAAAAAGACACACGGCTGAACGTATTCCTTTTGTTTACAGAGAACAGGTCCTATTGTGTACAAATGTATGTCACCTCTAGCAAGTGTCAATGGGCCATACTACAAGTGAGATTGATTATCTTAAATTGGTTGTTAGCGTAGCTGTTGATGCACTCAGGATGGTTCAGCAAATTTCCCATTGCTCTTTCCATTGCAATGCCTTGGCTAATCAAAAAAAAATCAACATGATAACCAATCAGCAACTCTTTTCTCCTGTGGTATATATTGTTGTGATTGTTTACAATTTGGCATTTTACATCTTTGCATCTTGGATTTGTCCTGATGATTGCAAGATGAAAAACTTCAGCCACATGCCTCTCTTCCCAGCAATAGATTTTATACCAACCCACCCCACAGAGAACCCAGATTCACATTTTACGTGACTTTGGTTTTGAAAAAAATCCTTGCTTTGATTTTTTTTTACAAAACAAAAAACCTTTTACTCTCCTTTTCTAAAGTAACAGCAGTACACCCTGTCTTCATCTCTCAAATCAGCAGATTGGCTTTGGCGATGGGGGTGGGGCACAGGTCTGGATTGTACTGTCTGAGAGTGTGGTAGAGACAGATTCACACAATGAGTGGTTAGGATCTGGAATGCACTATCTGAGTGCAGTGGAGACAGATTCATGTGAGGCTTTCAAGAGGGAATTATTATCTGAAAAGGAAAAGCATTGCTCATTTGGAAAGCCAGTACAGACACGATGGGCTGAACAGCCTCTTGTGCTGCTGAGTTTTGAGATTCTTGGTTAGTTGTCAAGGAAAAAGGTGACTGGGCTGTGGTGGATGGGAAGTTGGTGCATGGGGACAGTGCAGGTTCAGGTTGTGGTAGACGTTTCATATATATATATAACAGAAATGTGGGGGAGGGGGAGGTGGGTGCAATATAAAGTGGGAAGGGGCAATAAAATTTATTTCAAGATTACGAATACACCTTCAACATTAGTTTGCTTCAAAACAAAGTAAGTTAGAGAACTGCAGCAGCTCTGGGGTACTCCAATGTTAAATGGCAGTGACACTTTTGGGAGTAATTATCCACATTAGAGATTATGTCAAAGCTATTAAAAATAACATTTGGAACAGTTTATGTGTATTTCAAGTTGCATATTAACTGCTGGCCTTGCTTCATTTTTTAAAAAATAAAAAATTTAGAATACCCAATTCATTTTTTTTTTCAATTAAGGGGCAATTTAGCGTGGCCAATCCACCTAACCTGCACATCTTTGAGATCCATTCAAACACGGAGAGAATGTGCAAACTCCACACGGTCAATGACTAGAGGCAGGGTCAAACCCAGGTCCTCAGTGGTAACCACTGCACCACCGTGCTGCCCAACCTCTCTCCTTTTTGAGTGTGTGGCCTGTATCCCTTGTAAGTCTCAAGGAATCTTACCTCTGAGCCACTCATGGCTGTCTCGCAGAGTTAAGTTTTGTTGTCTGGGAAACAAAATCTGTTTGTGGAAAATGTCTCTTTACTGTGAGCACAGGTCAATATTGTAACACCCTGTGCTGACATCATTCACACGTAATGGCTGTCACACTAAAGGACAAACAGTGATGCATCTTTGTTCAGCGGTAACATGCCAGGATGTTATTATTCACCTCTCCTTCCCCTCCTGAAGATTCACATCCTCACTGGGAAACCTTCCCACACAAGCAAGATACTCAGTCACTTGGCCCTGATGACCTTCCTGCACAAGCTGGACAGCAAGCAGGCTGTCCAAGGCAGATAGTGACATGATGGTGATGCTGATGATGGCCATTGTTGCAAGAAGCCACCTGGTTCACTAATGTGTAGGGAAGGAAATCTGCCGTCCTTCCCTGGTCTCGCCTACACGCAACTCTCAAGCGCCCTCTGAAATAGAGGGCAAGTAGGGACAGCCATTAAATGCTGCCACTGCCAACGATGCCCACATCCTGTAAATGAATTTCAAAAAGCTCTTCAACCATGGTAAAGGTGGACAGGAGAACGGGGAATACGACTAAGCTGGACCCTGCTGTAATTTTCAGCCATTCACCTCTCCAGAGCGTTCAGGATCTGGGAGTGCAGGTGGGGAGAGAGGCTAATGGATTGGCCTTTGCTTCCACGATAGCCTGGAGATGGATTTTATTGGGCTGGTGGGACTCTGAACCGCCAAGTGTTGGGACATGCGTCAGTTATTTTGGCAGAGTTCTTGCGCTTAGAGAAGACCAAGTTGACCCTTCGGGGAGAAGAGCAGGGGTTCACCTCGAGGTGGAAGCTATTCACCAACTTCATTAAGGAGTATTGAGAAGTTTGTGGGGGGGGTTCTTTTTTCAGTTCAGGTTAAAGGTTAAAAAAGGGGGGTAGGGCAGGCACTGTGGTGGCAGTGAGCAGAGTGGGGACGGGGAGGGAAAGAGAGTTGAGGGGGTGTGTATGGATGTTTTGATTGTTTGCTGTTGCCGCAGTTGGTTTTTCTGTTTTTTCTTCTTTGTTATGTATATAAAAGTGTATATGTATGTAAAAGTGCCCCCAATAAAATGTTTTTCAGCGTTTATTTGTGTCTCCTGCTGACAATGGGAGTCAGCGTGAGGGAATCTGATATATTTGCTAATGCTCTTCGGGAGGGTTTAAACTAATTCAGCAGGCGGTTGGGAACCTGAATTGTAGCTCCAGTATGCAGGAGGTTGAGAGTAGTGAGGTCATGAGTAAGGTTTCAAGGTTGCAGGAGTGTACCGGCAGGCAGGAAGGTGGTTTAAAGTGTGTCTACTTCAACGCCAGGAGCATCCGGAATAAGGTGGGTGAACTTGCAGCATGGGTTGGTACTTGGGACTTCGATGTTGTGGCCATTTCGAAGACATGGATAGAGCAGGACAGGTTCTGGGGTTTAGATATTTCAGTAAGCTCAGGGAAGGTGGTAAAAGAGGGGAAGGGGTGTCATTGTTAGTCAAGGACAGTATTACGGCGGCAGAAAGGACATTTGATGAGAACTACTGAGGTAGTATGGGCTGAGGTTAGAAACAGGAAAGGAGAGGTCACCCTGTTGGGAGTTTTCTATAGGCCTCCGAAAAGTTCCAGAGCTGTAGAGGAAAGGATTGTAAAGATGATTTTGGATAGGAGCGAAAGTAACAGGGCAGTTGTTATGAGGGACTTTAACTTTCCAAATATTGACTGGATACGCTATAGTTCGAGTACTTTAGATGGGTCAGTTTTTGTCCAATGTGTTCAGGAGGGTTTCCTGACACAGTATGTAGATAGGCCAACAAGAGGCAAGGCCACATTGGATTTGGTACTGGGTAATGAACCAGGACAGGTGTTAGATTTGGAGGTAGGTGAGCACTTTGGCAATAGTGACCACTATTCAGTTACGTTTACTTTAGTGATGGATAGGGATAGGTATATACCGCAAGGCAAGAGTTATAGCTGGGGGAAAGGCAATTATGATGCGATGAGCCAAGACTTCGGATGCATAGGATGGGGAAGGAAACTGCAGGGGATGGGCACAATTGAAATGTGGAGCTCGAGACTTCCGGTGGCGGCGATGAGCAGTTACGCCGCACATTCGGCGGCTCCCGCGGAGATCGGACTTTGGGGCTCTTTTCAGGGCCCCCAACAGAGCTGTAGCGGCAAACCCCAATGGGGGAAGAGGGCAGCAGTCGACCCCAACGGTCCCATGGTCCGGACCAGGAGCGGGGCAGAGAAAAAGCCGAAGAAAGCACCTCTGGAAAAACGGGGGCAGGAAGATAAAATGGCGGCCGGCGGAGACCTCGAGGAGCTGAGGAGGTGGGTCCAGGAGCAGCAGGCAACTCTGCTGCGCTGCTTCCAGGAGCTGAAGTTGGAGCTGCTGGAGTCCCTGAAGGTAACTAACAGGGAACTGATGGAGACTCAGACAGCCCAGGGGGCTGCGATCCGGGAGCTGCAACAGCAGGCATCCGAAAGGGAGGACGAGGTCGTGGCCGTGGCGGGGAAGGTGGAGATGCACGAGGCGCTCCATAAAAGATGGCAGGAGCGGTTCGAGGAGCTGGATAACCGGTGGAGGAGGAAGAATTTGCGGATCCTCGGCCTCACGGAGGGGCTGGAGGGGTCGGACCTAGCGGCCTATGTGGTGATTATGTTAAACTCGCTGATGGGGGCTGGGTCCTTCCAGGGGCCCCTGGAGTTGGAGGGGGCCCACAGAATTCTGGCTAGGAGGCCCAAGCCGAACGAGCCGCCGCGGGCGGTGTTGGTGAGATTTCATTGGTTCGTGGATCGTGAGTGTGTGCTCCGGTGGGCCAAGAAGGAGCGGAGCAGCAAGTGGGAGAACACGGAGGTGCGGATCTTCCAGGACTGGAGCGCGGAGGTGGCGAGGCGAAGGGCCGGGTTTAACTGGACGAAGGCGGTGCTCCACAGACGGAGTGTGAAGTTCGGCATGTTGCAGCCGGCACGTCTGTGGGTCACCTATAAGGATCGGCACCATTATTTTGAGTCCCCGGAGGAGGCGTGGGCCTTTGTACAAGCCGAGAAATTGGACTCAAACGGAGGGTCTGGGATGGGGGATGTTGTATTATACTGTATTTACATTTGCTTGGTTTAGTGTAAGAAGTGGGTTGGCCTTAGGGTGGGTGGGGTGATGTCGTACTGTTTTTTCTATATGGGTTTTTAAGCAGTGATCGGGTGGACGGGTTCGGGCAGAGGGGTAAACGGGGAGCTGGTGGGGGGGACTGACAATGGGAGTGGCCCTGGAGGAGGCGGTGCCCGGCAGGGCGAAAGCGCGGGCTTTCTGCGGGTTTCCCACGCTGTGAGATGGTGGGGGCGGGGCCGGAGCTGAGAAGCGCGGGTCGTTGCTGGCTGTTTTCCTTTCCCGCGCAAGAGCGGTGGGAGGGGGGGACCCGTTGACGGGCACAATGGAGGAGGGGCAGTCCCACGTGGGGAGGAGCCGAAGATAGGGCGGGAGTCGCTGGGGTCAGCAGAAGTTAGCTGGCTCACGGGAGTGCTGTGGAGGGAGGGGCGCGGCTAGGAGGGGTCCTAGCCTGGGGGGGGGGGGGGGGGGGGGGGGGTGGTACCGGGTTGCTGCTGAAATGGTCAGGAAGGAGCTGGACGACGCGGGGGGGGGGGGGTTGCCGCCGTGGGAAACTGGCAGAGCGGGGGACGCTGGCCGGGGGGGGGCAAGGGATGGGGTATGGCTAATCGGCAGGGGAGGGGGGCAGGGAGCCCTCGGATCCGGCTGATAACCTGGAATGTGAGGGGGCTGAATGGGCCGGTCAAACGGGCCCGGGTATTTGCGCACCTGAAGGGGCTGAAGGCGGATGTGGCCATGCTCCAAGAGACACACCTGAGAGTGGCGGACCAGGTTTGGCTGAGGAAGGGATGGGTGGGCCAAGTATTTCACTCAGGGCTGGATGAGAAGAGTAGGGGGGTGGCGATCCTGGTAGGGAAGAAGGTATCGTTTCAGCCGTTAAATGTGGTGGCTGACAGTGGCGGGAGATATGTGGTGGTGAGTGGCAAGCTGCAGGGGGAGCGGGTGGTGTTGGTGAATGTTTACGCCCCAAATTAGGACGATGCGGGGTTTATGCGGCGTATGTTGGGCCTCATTCCGGACCTGGAGGTGGGGGGCCTGATCATGGGGGGGGGAACTTCAACACAGTACTGGATCCCCCATTGGATCAATCCAAGTCCCGGACGGGTAGGAGGCCGGCGGCGGCTAAGGTGCTGAGGGGATTCATGGACCAGATGGGGGGAGTGGACCCCTGGCGGTTTGCGAGGCCAAGGGCCAGGGAATACTCGTGTTTCTCCCACGTACACAAGGCTTACTCGAGGATTAATTTTTTTGTCCTGTGCAGGGGGTTGGTGTCGAGGGTGGAGGGTGTGGAATACTCCGCTATTGCCATTTCAGATCATGCCCCGCAATGGATGGACCTCGGGCTGGGGGAAGAGAGGGACCAACGTCCGCTCTGGCGCATGGAGGTGGGGTTGCTGGCAGATGAGGAGGTGGCCGAGAGGGTTCGGGGGTGTATCGAGAGGTACCTTGAGGCCAATGTTAACGGGGAGTTTCGAGTGGGGACGGTCTGGGAGGCATTGAAGGCAGTGGTGAGGGGGGAATTGATCTCCATTCAAACCCAACAGAGGGAGAGGGAGAGACTGATAGGGGAGATGGTGCAGGTGGATAGAAGATATGCGGAGGCCCCAGAGGAGGGATTGCTGGGGGAGAGGCGTAGCCTTCATGCCAGATTAGACCTACTGACGACCAGAAAGGCGGAAGCTCAGTGGAGGAAAGCACAGGGGACGGTGTATGAATACGGGGAGAAGGCGAGCAGGATGCTGGCACACCAGCTCCGAAAGCGGGACGCGGCCAGGGAGATTGGGGGAGTGACGGATAAAGCTGGGAATGTGGTGCGGAGGGGAGTAGATGTTAATGGGGTCTTCAGAGACTTCTATGGGGAACTGTACCGGTCGGAGCCCCCGGTGGAGGGGGGTGGAATGGGGCGCTTCTTGGACAAGCTGCGATTCCCGAGGGTGGAGGAGGAGGTGAAGGGACTAGGGGCGCCGATCGAGCTGGAGGAGGTGGTCAAAGGATAGGGAGCATGCAGTCGGGGAAGGCGCCGGGGCCGGACGGGTTTCCGGCGGAATTTTATAAAAAGGTATTTGGACCTGTTGGGCCCCCTGTTGGTCCGGACCTTTAACGAGGCAAGGGAGGGGGGCTTTGCCCCCAACTATGTCACGGGCGCTGATTTCCTTGATCCTGAAGCGGGACAAGGACCCTCTGCAGTGCGGATCATATAGGCTGATTTCGCTGCTGAACGCCGATGCCAAGTTGCTGGCAAAGATCCTGGCCACTAGAATAGAGGATTGCGTGCCCGGGGTCATTCATGAGGACCAGACGGGGTTTTGTGAAGGGAAGGCAGCTGAATACAAATGTACGAAGGCTCCTCAACGTTATTATGATGCCGGCTGTGGAAGGGGAGGCGGAGATAGTGGTGGCAGTAGATGCGGAGAAGGCCTTTGATAGGGTTGAGTGGGAGTATTTGTGGGAGGTGTTGGGAGAGGTTTGGGGTGGGGTTTATCCGGTGGGTGAGGCTGCTCTACGAGGCCCCGATGGCGAGTGTAGCCACAAATAGGAGGAGGTCGGAGTACTTTTGGCTGCACCGGGGGACGAGACAGGGGTGCCCCCTGTCCCCATTGCACTTCGCGTTGGCAATTGAGCCCCTGGCCATGGCATTGAGGGAGTCAGGGAACTGGAGGGGCCTGGTGCGGGGTGGGGAGGAGCATCGAGTGTCGCTGTACGCGGACGACCTGTTGCTCTATGTGGCGGACCCGGTGGGGGGATGCCGGAGGTGATGAGGATTCTTATTGAATTCGGGGGTTTCTCGGGGTATAAGTTGAACTTGGGCAAGAGTGAGGTGTTTGTGGTACATCCGGGGGATCAAGAGGAGGGGATTGGTAGGTTCTCATTGAAGCAGGCAGGGAAGAGCTTCAGGTACCTAGGGGTCCAAGTGGCGGGGAGCTGGGGGGCCCTGCACAAGCTCAACCTCACAAGGTTGGTGGAGCAGATGGAGGAGGAGTTTAAGAGGTGGGATATGTTACCGCTGTCACTGGCGGGGAGGGTGCAGTCCGTTAAGATGACGGTGCTCCCGAGGTTTTTGTTCCTGTTCCAGTGCCTTCCCATCCTTATCCCGAAGGCCTTTTTTAGGAGGGTCAACAGGATTTGTGTGGGCGCATGGGACTCCGAGGGTTAGAAGAGTGTTCCTGGAACGTGGCAGGGGTAGGGGGGGGGGCTGGCATTGCCCAACCTCTGTGGGTACTATTGGGCTGCCAACGCAGCGATGGTGCGTAGTGGGTAATGGACGAGGAGGGGGCAGCATGGAAGAGGATGGAGGCGGCGTCTTGTGTGGGCACGAGTTTGGAGGCGCTAGTAACGGCGCCGTTGCCGCTCCCTCCAATGAGGTATACCACGAGCCCGGTGGTGGCGGCTACCCTCAAAATGTGGGGGCAATGGAGACGGCACAGGGGAGAAATGGGGGGCTCGATGGAGGCCCCGATACGGGGGAGCCATCGGTTTGTCCCAGGGAGCATTGTTGGCGGATTTCTGGGCTGGCACAGGGCAGGGGTTAGGAGGTTGAGGGACCTGTTTGTGGAGGGGAGGTTCGCAAGCTTGGGGGAGTTAGAGGGGAAGTTTGGGCTGCCCCCGGGGAACATGTTTCGGTACATGCAGGTTAGGGCGTTTGCCAGGCGGCAGATGGAGGGGTCCCCCTTGTTGCCCCCACGTGGGGTACGGGACAGGGTGCTCTCGGGGGTGTGGGTTGGAGGAGGGAGGATTTCGGACATATACCGGGTAATGCAGGAGGTAGACGAGGCCTCGGTGGAGGAACTGAAGGGTAAATGGGAAGAGGAGCTGGGTGAGGAGATTGAGGAGGGGACGGATGCCCTGGAGAGAGTGGATTCCTCCTCTTCCTGTGAGAGGCTCAGCCTCATACAGTTCAAGGTGCTGCATAGGGCCCACATGACTGGGACGAGGTTGAGTAGGTTTTTCGGGGGCGAGGACAGGTGTGCTAGGTGTTCGGGGAGCCCAGCGAATCACGCCCATATGTTTTGGGTGTGCCCAGCGTTGGGGGAGTTTTGGAAGGGGATAGCAAGGACGGTGTCGAGGGTGGTGGGATCCAGGGTCGAGCCAGGCTGGGGACTCGCAATTTTTGGGGGTATTGTTCTTGGGGTGTTACCGCGGTTGTTTGTTAATAGAGTCAAGATGTTTATATTGTGTAAAAATTTCAATTAAAATTATTTTTAAAAAAAAGAAATGTGGAGCTCGTTCAAGGAACAGCTACTGCATGTCCTTGATAAGTATGTACCCGTCAGGCAGGGAGGAAGTGGTCGAGCGACGGAACCGTGGTTTACTAAAGTAGTAGAATCACTTGTCAAGAGGAAGAAGGAGGCTTATGTAAAGATGAGACGTGAAGATTCAGTTCAGGCACTCGAGAGTTACAAGTTAGCTAGGAAGGACCTAAAGAGAGAGCTAAGAAGAGCCAAGAGGGAACAGAAGTCTTTTGTAGGTAGGATCAAGGATAACCCTAAAGTTTTCTATAGGTATGTCAGGAATAAAAGAATGACTAGGGTAAGAGTAGGGCCAGTCAAGGACAGTAGTGGGAAGTTGTGCGTGGAGTCCGAGGAGATAGGAGAGGTGCTAAATGAATATTTTACGTCAGTATTCACACAGGAAAAAGACAAGGAGAATACTGTTGAGGAGAATACTGAGATACAGGCTACTAGACTAGAAGGGCTTGAGGTTCATAAGGAGGAGGTGTTAGCAATTCTGGAAAGTGTGAAAATAGATAAGTTCCCTGGGCCGGATGGGATTTATCCTAGGATTCTCTGGGAAGCTAGGGAGGAGATTGCAGAGCCTTTGGCTTTGATCTTTATGTCGTCATTGTCTACAGGAATAGTGCCAGAAGACAGGAGGACACCAAATTGTTCAAGAAGGGAAGTAGAGACAACCCCGGTAACTATAGACCAGTGAGCCTTAGTTCCGTTGTGGGCAAAGTCTTGGAAAGGTTTCTAAGAGATAGGATTTATAACCATCTAGAAAGGAATAATTTGATTAGGGATAGTTAACATGGTTTTGAGAAGGGCAGGTCGTGCCTCACAAACCTTATTGAGTTCTTTGAGAAGGTGACCAAACAGGTGAACGAGGGTAAAGCAGTTGATGTGGTGTATATGGATTTCAGTAAAGCGTTTGATAAGGTTCACCATGGTAGGCTATTGCAGAAAATACAGAGGCATGGGATTCAGTGGTTTGGATCAGAAATTGGCTCGCTGGAAGAAGACAGAGGGTGTGGTTGATGGGAAATGTTCAGCCTGGAGTTCAGTTACTAGCGGTGTACCACAAGGATCTGTTTTGGGGCCACTGCTGTTTGTCATTTTTATAAATGACCTGGAGGAGGGCGTAGAAGGATGGGTGAGTAAATTTGCGGATCACACTAAAATCGGTGGAGTTGTGGACAGTGCGGAAGGATGTTGCAGGTTACAGAGGGACATAGATAAGCTGCAGAGCTGGGCTGAGAGGTGGCAAATAGAGTTTAATGCAGAAAAGTATGAGGTGATTCAGTTTGGAAGGAGTAACAGGAATACAGAGTACTGGGCTAATGGGAAGATTCTTGGTAGTGTGGATGAGCAGAGAGATCTCGGTGTCCATGTACATAGATCCCTGAAAGTTGCCACACAGGTTGATAGGGTTGCTAAGAAGGTGTACGGTGTGTTAGCTTTTATTGGTAGAGGGATTGGGTTTCGGAGCCATGAGGTCATGTTGCAGCTGTACAAAACGTGTGGCCGCATTTGGAGTATTGCGTGCAGTTCTGGTTGCCACATTATAGGAAGGATGTGGAAGCATTGGAAAGGGTGCAGAGGAGATTTACCAGGATGTTGCCTGGTATGGAGGGAAGATCTTTTGAGGGAAGGCTGAAGGACTTGAGGCTGTTTTCGTTAAAGAGAAGAAGGTTGAGGTGACTTAATAGAGGCATACAAGATGATCAGAGGATTAGATAGGGTGGACAGCGAGAGCCTTTTTTCTTGGATGGTGATGGCTAGCACGAGGGGACATAGCTTTAAATTGAGGGGAGATAGATATCGGAAGATGTCAGAGGTAGGTTCTTTACTCAGATAGTAGTAAGAGCGTGGAATGCCCTGCTTGCAACAGTAGTGGATTCGCCAACATTAAGGGCACTTAAATGGTCATTGGATAAACATATGGATGATAAGGGAATAGTGCTGATGGGCTTTAGATTGGTTTCACAGGTCGGCGCAACATCGAGTGCTGAAGGGCCTGTACTGCGCTGTAATGTTCTATGTTATATTTCCACATTTACAGAATCAACACTCCTCTACACCCAGCTTGGATTTTAGTTCCTAGGTAAAGCTTTGTACACATTTCCCACCAACCCCAAGATCACCACCAACTTGGAGGAATTTATTCCTATTCCCACAAAGTACTCAGTGAAAATGTGTCTGGCAGTTAGGGATCACGTTTTAGAGGCTGACTTACACTGGATAAGATTGAGACCCTTGTGAAGCAGTCTGACCAAGAAGCCCTAGAGCCAGAGAAATCAGCAGATGGCAGGCTCCGCCCCACCACAACGCCTCAACCCCTTCTCCGCATCAGAATCTTTACTCCGTGCAGTAACATTTTAATGCAAGACATAGGAATGGCTGCATAATTTAAAAGCAGTTCAGACAAGAGTACAGTGCTCAATGTTAAATCACAGCAAACGCAAGCCATAACATCCTCCGAGCATACTTCAATATGTTAAGAAGCTGCCAAACACAAGGATGAAAAGGGCAGGGATGGAACGCAACTTAACTAACCTGGTTGGAGTCAGCACTAGTCAGGTCTCCTCTAAAGAGGTATTAGCACAGAAAACAAAGTCTAGGGAGGGGTGTTGCATTCTCATCAAGCACATCTTTCATTATAAGCCACATAAAAAATTGTTTCCATATATACTTATACTCACAGCAGAAAAATGTCTGGTCAGAAAAGCCTAAAAAAAGTTAAACTCATATTAACCCTTGCAATGCTGAAGCAGGAAACACATAAGATGTTTCACATACACAACAACGAAACGAACACAAAGCATGGAAAGGGAAAAAAAACTGCCTTTATGGTTTGGGTTCAATTCACATCGGGTAAAAGTAGAGACAAGTCATTGCCATCCATTGAGAGGTGGTTTGTGACATGAATGCACAATGTACCAAGTGAAAGAGAGAAACCCTCACATCGGCTTGCACTGGTCCTGGTGCTGGCTCCTATACTTGCCGCCCCTAAACTATGCATATCATACACTGGGGTTTCACAGTCTGTGCTGTAGGTCAGTCAGGCAAAACTCTGAACAGGACATGTAATTTAGGGTGGAAAGAGCCTCAATATGTGCAAAATCCAAGCCAAGGTGTGGCTGAGCCAAGGCTCCAAATTGGGAATGTTCTGACTGGTGACTCACACCGGAGAGCATCCAAAAAGACAGAGGTCATTTATCCCCTTGAGCCGACTCCGCCGTTCAATGAGATCATAGCTGGTTCATGGCTTAACTCTATATACCCATCCTTGCCCCATATCCCCAAATATCTTTCAGTGACAAAAAAACCCCAATCCATCGCAGATTTCAAATCAACATTTAACCCAGAGTCAATTTTTGAGAATTCCAAACTTTGAACATCTTTTATGTGCAGACCTTGCCACTTGTCAGCCCAAGCTCCCAAAAAGATCTGGTTTTAGCTCTTGCACTGTCCCATCCTTCCAACCAGCAGAAATAGTTTTATCTCCATCCAACATCTCCGATCAAATCACCCCTCAACCTTCCAAGTTCCAGTGAATACAACCTTGGTTTGTGAGATCGCTCCTTGTAATTTAACCCCTGGACTCCATGTATCATTCTACTCAATCTGCTGCACTTCCTCCGAAGTCAAAGTATACTTCCGAAGATATAGTGCTCAGAATCGCTCGCAGTGCTACAGATGTTTTTAAAATTCATTTTGTGGGATGTGGGCGACGCTGGTTAGGCCAGCATTTATTGTCCATCCGAGTTGCCCTTCAGAAGGTGGTGGCGAGTTGCCTTCTTGAACCACTGCAGTACTTCAGGTGTAGGTACACCCACTGTGTCAAGGAGGGAGTTACAGGATGTTGTCCCAGCGACAGCGAAGGATGGCGATATATTTCCAAGTCAGGTGGTGAGTGACTTGGAGGGGAACCTCCAGGTGATAGGGTTCCCAGGTATCTGCTGCTCTTGCCCTTCTAGATCAGGGGTGGGCAAACTACGGCCCGCCAAAGGTCTTTATGCGGCCCACCAAGATCAAGTCATTAAAAAAAAAAGATTTTTAAAAATTTTTTTTATAAGGTTAATGGGGGGGGGGGGCTGTTGGGTTACTGGTATAGGGTGGATATGTTGACTTGAGTAGGGTGATCATTGCTCGGCACAACATCGAGGGCCAAAGGGCCTGTTCTGTGCTGTACTGTTCTATGTTCTATATGAGGCGCCCAGAATCATAACCGGGTGAAGCGCCATTTTTGAAAAGTAGAGAAAAAGAGGGCTAAAGGCAGGATGCCGCCGGGGGAAGCGCTGAGGTATATGCCGCACGCTAATTGGTTACAACCGGGACTATTAATTAATATACTATGCGGCCCTTTAAAATTGTGAATTTCTGAATGTGGCCCTTGCATGGAAAAGTTTGCCCACCCCTGTTCTAGATGGTAGTGGTCTTGGGTTTGGAAGGTGCTGTCGAAGGAACTTTGGTGAATTACTGCAGTGCATCTTATAGATGGTACACAAGGCTGCCACTGTTCATCGATGGAGGGTTTGAATGTTTGTGGAGGGAGGAGCATTCAAGCGGGACTTGTCCTGGATGGTGTTGAGCTTCTTGAGTGTTGTTGGAACTGCATTCATCCAGGCAAGTGGAGTATTCCATTACACTCCTGACTTGTGCCTTGTAGATGGTTGATCCTAGCCTTTGACCTGCCCTGGTAGCCACAGTATTAATGTGGCTAGTCCAGTTCAGTTTCTGATGAATGGTAACCCCAAAATGTTGATTGTGGGGGATTCAGCGGTGGTAATGCCATTGAATGTCAAGAGGTGATGGTTACATCCTCTCCTGTAGGAGATGGGTCATTGCCTGACACTTGTGTGCAAAGAATGTAACTTGCCACATGTCAGCCCAAGTCTGGATATTGTCCAGGTCTTGCTGCATTTGGACACGGACTGCTTCATTATCTGAGGAGTCGCGAATGGTGCTGAACATTGTGCAGTCATCCATAAACATCCCACTCCTGACCTTATAATGAAAGGCAGGTCATTGATGAAGCAGCTGAAGATGGTTGGGCCCAGGACACTACCGTGATGTTCTGGAGCTGAGATGATTGACCTCCAACCGCCACAACCATCTTCCTTTATGCCAGGTACGAGTCCAACTAGCGGAGAGTTTCCCCCGATTCCCATCGACTCCAGTTTAGCTAGGGTTCCTTGATCGAAAACTGGTTTTGTATCATTTTGGACTGACTTCTAAACAATTGGTATATATAGGCCAACATTCAATTAGCCTTTTTGATTGTTTTATCCTTGTTCATGACATTTTAACAACTGATGCACCCAGACTCCCGAAGTCTCTTGTGCGTCCACTGTTTCTCGCTTTTGGCCAATTAGGGAGGCCTCTGATCTCAGCATATTTTGAATTGGGGCGGCAAGGTGGTACAGTAGTTAACACTGCTGCCTACGGTGCCAAGGACCCGGGTTCGATCCTGGCCCCGGATCACTGTCCGTGCGGAGTTTGCACATCCTCCCTATGTCTGCGTGGGTTTTGCCCCCACAACCCAAAGATGTGCAGGTCAGGTGGATTGGCCACGCTAAATTGCCCCTTAATTTTTTTAAGTGTATTGAATTTACTAACATCTCTCTGCAATTTTATGCTCTACCTACACTGCTTCCAATACCACCAATCTTTGCATCATCTGCAAACTTGGATGTGTGGCTATCCAGTCCTTTAAGTCACTGGCAAAGCCCCGACACAGATCCTGGTGTGATCCAACCTGCTAATTACATTACCTGCCCATTATCCTTATGCTGACTCCTGTAATTTGACCAATTATTTGTCTTCAGCTTCATGAGCTGAAGCTAGTAATTAGAGGGACAGGAGTCTAAATAAAGATAGTCCTCTGTCCACCACTTTAGCCACCTCCTCTGATCAAGTTTGTCAGGAGAGACCAATGGCCCCCCTACTATGCATGTGTGACACTTCTGGAAAGAAAAGGCATTGAAATGAACAGACCGCACACAAAGAATATTTAGCGGGATCATTGAGCATAACATATCCTTCACAAAATAGTGCTGGCTTGCTCTGAGCAAATGAAAATATTCATGGTCTTCAATCATACTATCCTTAATTATAGTCACTAGTCAATTGGTGGTAGTAGATGCAAGGCTGACAGACGGGATGCTCTCTAAACGCAAAACCCAGGATTCGCCAGATCGAGGGCTGGATAAAGGGCCATGCTATTATTAAATCATGGAAACTAGGGAGTGCTCGGTTACATGGGCCAAATTTAGAAGCAGTACAATGCTTTCCTTCAGTGGCTATGTTACAGAAATGTTTCACGAAGAGTCATTCACAGATCAGTTCCGACTTTGCGTGCAATTTATACTCCTCCAATACCCTGGAAACAGAATGTTACCAGGGTCCAATTTACTTCTGGCACAAGCATTTCTGGTTTCATACCATGATGGTTTCCAGTAACATTAATAAATTTTTTATTTTATAAATTTAGAGTATCCAATTCATTTTTTCCAATTAAGGGGCAATTTAGCATGGCCAATCCACCTACCCTGCACATTTTTTGGGTTGCGGGGGTGTAACCCACGCAAACACAGGCAGAATGGGCAGCACGGTAGCACAAGTGATTAGCACTGTGGCTTCACAGCGCCATGGTCCCAGGTTCGATTCCCTGCTGGGTCACTGTCTGCACGTTCTCCCCGTGTCTGCGTGGGTTTCCTCCGGGTGCTCCGGTTTCCTCCCACAGTCCAAAGACATGCAGGTTAGGTGGATTGGCCATGATAAATTGCCCTTAGTGACCAAAAAAAGGATAGGAGGGGTTATTGGGTTACGGGGATAGGGTGGAAGTGAGAGTTTAAGTGGGTCGGTGCAGACTCAATGGGCCGAATGGCCTCCTTCAGCACTATGTTCTATGAATGTGCAAACTCCACACAGACAGTGACCCAGAGCTGGGATCGAACCTGGGACCTCAGCGCCGTGAGGCAGCAGTGCTAACCACTGCACAACCGTGCTGCCCTCAGTAACATTAATTTAACCATTATCAGCCCACTGTGGATCCACTCTCACTCACCAACCCATTACCAATCCCACTTTCACTCACCCATCCCATTCCAACACCAATCCCACTCTCACCTCACCCATTACCAGTCCCACTTGCCCATTCCGATGCCAGTCTCTCACCCACCCCACTCTTACAGATCCCATCTCAATGCCAATTCCACTCTCACTCTCTCATCCCAACCCAATGTCAACCCGACGCTCCCAATGCCAACTTCACTCCTAACTCAGGCACCTGGGGGATGAAAGCAGCATCTGGCTATTTAAATGAGCCTAATGGCTCATTTAAATACTGCGCTGGGCGGAGCGAGGCGGGTGACTCGCGATCGGGCCGGCACAGAGCTTGATTTAGGGCTCACGGTGGCTGAAGCATGCCCCTTTTTTAAAAAAAATGTTACATTTAATATTTAAATTCTCCACGAGTCATTTGAAATTTGTGCTCCCAACGTCAGTGCACGTACTTTCTCATTATAAAATACAAATTGCAAATTGTTGTGATAGCTTGTCCAAGTTTCCCTTTGGGATTTGGACACCCTGGCAATTGCCACCTACCATATCATAACACAACCCAATGCCAATCCCACACACCCAACCCGATGCCAATCCCATGCACCCATCCAACATATTACCACAATGTAGTGTTGCAAAATAGAAACTGCATGTGAGCGTGAATACGATCCACATGTAGACAGCAAGCAGGCAAACAAGCAAGAGAGCGAGAGACAGTGAGTGAAAGAGTGCAGGAATTTGCACAAAGAATAAGGCAGCAAAACAGAGGCCTGCAGAGTAAAAGAGATGTAAATATGTGCCAAGCTGAGGTCCCAGAATGATTAACAGAGCAGCACATAAGTAAAGAGATGGCATCAAGCACTTTCTACAAAGTCTACAGTTTTGTATTCCGAATGCAATTAGTGAATGGCATACCGTCATTTTCCCTGGGAATGTTTTCCAGAAACTGTAGGTGTATTCTGCCTCTTTGCGCTTTTTCTTCAGATATAGGCCAAGTGCTTCACACTGACAGCTGACTTCCTGCAGCTTGTAGTATTCCTTGGAGACCTGCCACAGGATCCAAAGTAGGACAGAGTTATTCCATTCAATTCTACATCCAACTCCTCTCCACCTGCACCCATCCCATGCAATGGTGTTCACAAATTCTATTTCCAGTTCTCTACAGCATTGAGAAAGAATCATCCAGACTTGAAACTCTGCTCTCTCCAGAGATGCCGTCAGATCTGCTGCTGTTGTCCAGTATTTGCTGTTTTTGTCACCCAATCTAATCCCATTCCCACATTCCCTGGAAGATCCCACCCAATCTAATATCACTCCCACATTCCCTGGAATGGGTGGCATGATAAAACAGTGGTTAGCAGAGTTGCTTCACAGCTCCAGGGTCCCAGGTTCTATTCCCGGCTTGGGTCACTGTCTGTGCGGAGTCTGCATGTTCTCCCCATCTGCGTGGGTTTCCTCCCACCCAAAGATGTGCAGGTTAGGTGGATTGGCCATGCTGAATTGCCATTAGTGTCCAAAAAGGTTAGATGCAGTTGCTGGGTTACAGGAATAAGGTGGTGTTGGGCCTTAGGTGGAGTGATCTTTCCATGGGCCAGTGCAGGCTCGATCAGCCAAATGGCCTCCTTCTGCACTGTAAATTCTATGATCTATGATTCACATTCCCTGGAATATTTTACCCAATCTAATCCCACTTCCCTGGAATATCCCACCCAACCTAATCCCACATTCCCTGGAATATCCCAGGCAAATCTAATCCCACGCAAATCTAATCCCACATTCCCTGGAATATCCCACCCAATCTAATCCCACATTCCCTGGAATGTCCCACCCAAATCTAATCCCACATTCCCTGGAAATTCCCACCAAATCTAATCCCATTCCCACATTCTCTGCAATATCTCACCACCTTGCCAGATCAAAACTGCGCAGACTGCCTGATACATATCCATCAGTACTGCACTGAAATATAGGCCTGGACTACGTGCTTAACTCATTAGTGGGACTTGGATGCACAGCCCAAGTCAGGGGCAAGGGAGATGCCCTGGTTGTTAAATTCAGCGCTGTTTGTTGGAGCTTGCTCCGCACAGTTGGGCCACAGCGCCACCTACTTTACGACTGTTATGGCAGTGCAAAGTGATGGAGTTTGGTTGCGAAAGACCTTGGGATACGTCCCAAGGTTGTGAAGATGTGCTATATAAATGCAAGCTCTTTTCCTCCATCTACATACAGAGACAAATTGACAGTCGCTCAGGAATGCCAAGCAATTGAGCCCAGTGCCAGTCATTCATTTCCTTCCCACCATTGCCATGACGCCGCTCTCACCACTGCACTGACAACCCATTTACAACAAAGGCTTCATCAGTTGGTGAGATGAGAGGCCAGTTACAGGCCAGCAGAAAGTTACACTTTCATCACAGGCCTGCCAAGCTGAAGCTGGCCACCTGAAGGTGAAAAATATGAAAGAACAGAGGAGGTGGCCAGCACAAAATGTCACTTACCACCTCGAAACAGGTTGCAAGTTTGAGCAGCACGCGGGCATACTCATGCAGGTGCCTGATGGGCATGTAGAAGAGGGTGTGCAAGAGGTCAGCAGCATGGATACTCTCATCAGTAACTTCGGACAACTGCTGGAGGGTCTGCATGTTTCTGTTGAAGAGCTCCCTGTGTAAAATATACAAAACAATCACACTTATTTCAGAGCACTGTACAAGCACAAGACACATGTGCTTTAACTTATTAAGTCAAGTCACCATAGTCCCAGATGACCATTGACATGAGGGTCACCACACCTCAGGCGAGAGGCAAGGTTGAGAAGGTGGGACGTTCATGAATAACCTCAGCTGGTACGGGGAATTGAACCCAAGCTGTTGGCTGTGCAAACCTACTGCCCCCATATTACTTAACCGAGGGGTGCATGCAGCAAGAGGCACCACCTCATAGGCACCTTTAATTTAATAATTTTTATTGTCACAAGTAGGCTTACAGTAACACTGCAATGAAGTTACAGTTACAGTGAAAAGCCCCGAGTCGCCACATTCAGGCGCCTGTTCGGGTACTCGGAGGGAGAATTCAGGATGTCCAAATTACCTAACAGCACGTCTTTCAGAACTTGTGGGAGGAAACCGGAGCACCCGGAGGAAACCCACGCAGACATGGGGAGAACGTGCAGACTCCACACAGTCAGTGACCCAAGCCGGGAATCGAACCTGGGACCCTGGAGCTGTGAAGCAACAGTGCTACCTGTGGGAAGAGAGCAGTATTTCACAGGACATCTGCTGGAGTATGACTTAAACAATACCCACTCCCCCGTAACCTGTACTTCTGAGAAAGACAAGTTGGCCAATGTCATAGAAATATCAACATGGCGGCAAGGTAGCACAGTGGTTAGCACTGTTGCTTCACAGTGAACCCCAGGGAATCTAGGCCCAAATTATTTATACAAGGCAACCATGTCCTCACCCACTGCATCATAGAGGTTCAAGTCGATAACATTTAGTTATACTTACACTGTTGGCTTGGCCAATGCTTGAAAACCACCAACTACCAAAAAATTGCCCACTGAGCTAGAGTACCTGAAACCAGAGAGAGAATAGCATGGTCAACAGAACCAACTGCACTTTCATGGAAAGGAACAGATACCCGAATGAAACCCCCCCCCCCCCCCCCCCCCCCCCAAGGGCAGCACGGTGGCACAGTGGTTAACATTGTTGCCTACGGCGCTGAGGACCTGGGTTCGAATCCCGGCCCTGGGTCACTGTCCGTGTGGAGTTTGCACATTCTCCCCGTGTTTGCGTGGGTTACACCCCCACAACCCAAAGATGTGCAGGTTAGGTGGATTGGTCACGCTAAATTGCCCCTTAATTGGAAAAATAATTGGGTATTCTAAATTTATAAAAATAAAAAAAAAAGCCCCCCCCCATGATTAGTCATGTATCTATGTCGGGGATTTCCGCCATGGTCATTTTTACAAACTCAGTGTAATCCCACCGGACGATCGGTACCCCGCCCAGGACACCGCTGACCATAAGATACCGCCCCCCCGGGTCCGTAACCGCCCAGTCCCCCTCGGTCTGTAACCGTCCTCGTCGCAGTAAACATTGTCTGCTTAGGTCCTTCTCTCTCAGGTGCGTGTCTTGGAGGAAGACTATGTCGGCTTTCAAACTTTTCAGATGGGCGATGACTCTGGATCTTTTCACTTGGCTGTTAGGTCCCCTGACATTCCGGGTGATTATCCTGATGGGCAGGAGGGTGGGTTTGGACCCCTGCTCCTGTGGGATCACCCAAACTTACCTGGTGGATGCACCCCTGCACTCCGGGGTTTTCCCTTTGTTAAGGGGCCGTCCAAGATGGCCACGGTCACTGTTCTCCCCATGAGGTTGGGTCCCTGCGCTCTGGGGTTTCCCTTTGTCCAGGGGAGCATTTCAGCCTCAACCACCAATTTGGGCAGTGACTTCCAGACACCCATTGTTTTCTGGGTGAAAAAGATTTTCCTCGTGTTCCCTCTGATGCTTCTACCAATCACCTTCAATCTATGCCCCTGGCAATTGACCCCCTCAGCTAGGGGAAGCAAGTCTTTCCTGCCTTCCCTGTTATGGCCTCTAATAATTTTGTACACCTCAATTAAATTCCCCTTTAACCTCCTCTGGTCTAAGGAAGCCATGATGTGGAGATGCCGGCATTGGACTGGGGTGAGCACAGTAAGAAGCAGCGCCGGCCCTAGGGTTGCTGGCGCCCCTGGAAAGCTGAACTTCGGCACTCTTGGGGGGGGGGGGGGGGGGGGGGGGGGGGGGGGGGGGGGGCCGAGGCCGGAGGGGACACGGGGGGGGCGGACCCGAGGGGGGGCGGACCAGCGGACAGAGCGGGGGGGGGGGGGGGGGGGGGGCGGCCACCGCGCATGCGCTGGTTGGCCCCGGCCCAACTGCGCATGCGCGGGACCCGAGTCTCTGGCGCCCCCTAGCACATGGCGCCCCGGGCAACTGCCCGAGTTGCCGGTGCCTTGAGCCGGCCCTGGTAAGAAGTCTTACAACACCAGGTTAAAGTCCAACAGGTTTGTTTCAAACACGAGCTTTCGGAGCACTGCTCCTTCCTCAGGTGAATGGAGAGGTATGTTCCAGAAACATTTATATAGACAAAGTCAGAGATGCCAGACAATGCTTGGAATGCAAGCATTTGCGGGTGATCAAATCATTACAGATCCAGAGTTAGGGGGTGATACCAGGTTAAAGAGATGTGCAGGCTGGGTGGATTGGCCACGTTAAATTGCCCTTTAATTGGAAAAAATGAATTGGGTACTCTAAATTTATTTATTTTAACTCTTTCCCCAACACAGTCACAAACAGTGCATTCCAGATCCGAACCACGTGCTGTGTGAATTTGTCGCCAACACACTCAGAGCGGCATGGTGGAGCAGTGGTTAGCACTGCTGCCTAAGGCACTGAGGACCCGGGTTCGATCCCAACCCTGGGTCACTGTCTGTGTGGGGTTTGCAATTCTCCCCGTGTCTGCGTGGGTTTCGTCCCCACAACCCAAAGATGTGCAGGCTGGGTGGATTGGCAATGTAAAATTGCCCCTTAATTGGAAAAGAAAATGTATTGGGTACTCTAAATTTAAAAACAAAATGAAGGTCAACATACCATCGCCTTCTTAAAAAAAAAAGATGAGGAGGTTTGGGAGGAATTTCAGAGTCGAGTGTCGAAGCAGCTAACGTCACGGCCGCCAATGGTGGAATGATTAAAATCAAGTCTGTCCAAGAAAGCCAGAAATGACCAGCAACCAATGTAGGCCAGAGTGCACAGGGGCGATGGGTGAATGGGCCTTGGGTGAGAGCTCAGACAGGGGCAGACTTTTGGATCACCTCAAGTTCATGGAGGTCTCCAGCATCTCCTTTGTGCTCTGACCTATAAGAACACTTTGCTTTATCTCTCTTGTAGGCAATATTAAACTCCTCCCCTCCCCCAGGAACACATGCATCATAGCAGGGACAGTAACAGGGTTGTGTACTTGCTCTTTGAACGTGTCCAGGAAGATGTTCGAGTGCTCCAACATGACGAGCGTCTTGACATCCTTTAAACCGTGAAGGAACTTATTCAAAGTGACGGTGTGTTGCCCAATCAGATAGCAAAGTTTGCTAAATTTACTGGCTGTGTCTTGTAACAACTGGCTCAATGTCGAACCCAAAATGGAAGCCAGGTTATCTGTAAATCACAAAATTCAGTCAACAAGTAGCTTTGACAATCTTTCATACATTCAAGCTATTGTTACACAATCCTCGTTCTCTTCCGTGCTCCTGTCACAGATCCACAAACACGTCCGTATGCTGCACATTGGGCTACTAGATGGTGATTCAGTTCCCAAGAGCAAAGCTACAATCAGACACATCACTTTACAATTCCAGAAGGCTACAGACAGTCTAACATTCACTCAGGGATATTACAGAGTCCATTCCACTGTTTTGGACCAGTATTTTCACTTGGCAACAGCTTCTCACTATTTAGGACATTTTCCAAGCTTTCTCCTGCCCAGGATTGGACATCTACAGTTCGGCACTGATTAGTGCAACTGTTATTTTTCCTTAAAAAGATTCAACAGCCCCTCAATCTGTCTGTCACTGTATAACACTGGGGTACAGTACAGGTGGGGACAGGTCTGTCAGTGTATAACACTGGGATACAGTACTGGTGGTTACAGGTCTGTCAGTGTATAGCATTGGGGTACAGTACTGGTAGGAACAGATTTGTCACTGTATAACACTGGGGTACAGTACTGGTGGTTACAGGTCTGTCAGTGTATAGCATTGGGGTACAGTACTGGTGGGAACAGATTTGTCACTGTATAACACTGGGGTACAGTACTGGTGGGGACGGGTCTGTCACTGTATAATACTAGGGTACAGTACTGGAGGGGACAGGTCTACCAGTGTATAACACTGGGGTACAGTACTGGTGGCGACAGGTCTGTCACTGTATAATACTAGGGTACAGTACTGGAGGGGACAGGTCTACCAGTGTATAACACTGGGGTACAGTACTGGTGGGAACAGATTTGTCACTGTATAACACTGGGGTACAGTACTGGTGGCGACAGGTCTGTCACTGTATAATACTAGGGTACAGTACTGGTGGGTACAGGTCTGTCACTGCATAACACTGGGGTACAGTACTGGTGGGAACAGATTTGTCACTGTATAACACTGGGGTACAGTACTGGTGGGGACAGGTCTGTCACTGTATAACACTGGGGTACAGTACTGGTGGCGACAGGTCTGTCACTGTATAATACTAGGGTACAGTACTGGAGGGGACAGGTCTACCAGTGTATAACACTGGGGTACAGTACTGGTGGGAACAGATTTGTCACTGTATAACACTGGGGTACAGTACTGGTGGGACAGGTCTGTCACTGTATAACACTGGGGTACAGTACTGGTGGCAACAGGTCTGTCACTGTATAACACTGGGGTACAGTACTGGTGGGGACAGATTTGTCACTGTATAACACTGGGGTACAGTACTGGTGGGAACAGATTTGTCACAGTATAACACTGGGGTACAGTACTGGTGGCAACAGGTCTGTCACTGTATAACACTGGGGTACAGTACTGGTGGGGACAGGTCTGTCACTGTATAACACTGGGATACAGTACTGGTGGGGACAGGTCTGTCACTGTATAACACTGGGGTACAGTACTGGTGGGGACAGATTTGTCACTGTATAACACTGGGGTACAGTACTGGTGGGGACAGGTCTGTCACTGTATAACACTGGGGTACAGTACTGGTGGGAACAGATTTGTCACTGTATAACACTGGGGTACAGTACTGGTGGGAACAGATTTGTCACTGTTTAACACGGGTACAGTACCAGTGGGGACAGGTCTGTCACTATAGAACACTGGGGTACAGTACTGGTGGGCCACTGAGCTGGTTTAGCTCAGTGAGCTAGGTTTGTGACGCAGAACTGGGCCAGCAGTGCAGGTTCAATTCCCGTACCTGCTGAGAATTCTGAATTCTCCCTCAGTGTACCCGAACAGGTGGCGGAATGTGGCGACTAGGGGCTTTTCACAGTAACTTCATTGCAGTGTTAATGTAAGCCTACTTGTGGCAATAAAAGATTATTAACTAATTACAGTACTGGTGGGGCCAGTCTGTCACTGTATAACACTAAGGTACAGTACTGGTGGAGACAGGTCTGTCACTGTATAGTACTGGGGTACAGTACTGGTGAGGACAGGTCTGTCACTGTAACACTGGGTACAGCATTGGAGGGGACAGGTCTGTCACTGAATAACACTGATGTTCAGCATTTGTGGAGACAGATGTGTCAATGTATAACACTGGGGTACAGCATTGGTGGGGACAGGTTTGATAATCCAGAAGATTGCAGGGTGCTCTTGCTTGGCTCCAACTGCTCCGTCCATGAGCACACCAATTTAGGACAATCTCTAATTGTTTGATTGAGGGGATTCAGAATGGCAGTAGCTCGTGGGCAGAAAGATCATTTTGCGTACCTAAACCCAGCAGTGGTTTGAGTATCTGATTTTTCACTGCGCTCAGCTTGCAATGGAACCTCCTCTCGGATGATGCAAGTTCATGTAAGCTGGCTATGTAGCCCATTACGTTCCTGTCTGACAGTGCCAGACAGATCTGTCCTCCCGCAAACAAGCTGTTCACGTAGCCAAGCTGAAATCAAACAGAAAACACCATTATTGGAATAGAGAAGAACTGCCAGCTGCCCAATATTCCAACTATCCACAAGGCAGGGCAGCTCCTGGCATCACGGGCAGGGTCACAGACACGAGGAATACGACAACCAGTTTTAGAAAATCAGTCACGTGGCACAGTGGTTAGCAGTGCAGCCTACGGCGCTAAGGACCCGGGTTCAAATCCCGGCTCTGGGTCACTGGCCGCACGGAGTTTGCATATTCTCCCTGTGTCTGCGTGAGTTTCACCACCACAATCCAAAGATGAGCAGGTTCGGTGGATTGACCACGATAAATTGCCCCTTAAATTGGAAAAAAAATAGTAATAGGGTACTCTAAATTTATATTTAAAAAAAGAAAATTGGTCAAAGGGTACAGCAGAACAGCCCAGAGACATTTATTCCTTCAGAAGCAAAAAATGGTTACTGAAGGAGAAGAAAATATTGTTATAAAACACCGGAGGGTTAAACCAGACCCCAAAACTTGACCTGAAATGTTATCCCTGCTTCTCTCTCAGTAAATGCTGCCTGACCTGCTGAATATTTCCAGCACTTTGTTTTATTTTGGATTTTTAGCATCCGCAGTATTTTGATTTTGTTGAATGCAACATTATTCCTCACTTCAGCGTACTCGGCTAATCCACACGTGGACATTCACCTAATCGGGACATAAAGTCCGTGAGGTGCTTCCTTTTTTTAAAGTGCAGCAGCCATTGTTGTAATGTTGGAAACACAGCAGCCAATTTACACTCAAGATTTCACACACAGCAAGGAGTCTTTTCTGTTTCTAATGCGATGTTGGGATAAATGCTGGACAGGACACCAGTGAGGCAACCGGCACTTTTGTAAATAGTGGTTTCTATGGTTCTAGTGCCCTGGCATCTTTTACACCGACCAGAGATGGAAGGTACTTCATCAGAAAGACACCTCCTTGTACAGTGAAACAGTCCCTCAAAGGGTAGATAACCTTGAGCCCACTGCTCCTCACCCAATACCCTCTCTGAACCTCTCCATTACATTAGTTTATATCACTCTTAACATAACTGTTGTTCTATAACAGCCTGGATCTATAAAGGTACCTCATGCAGGCGTCAAACAAAATTCGAAACCATGTTACATAAGGGGATATTAGGACAGGCAAGTAGAGGAGAGAGAGGAGGAGAGATTTAGGGGGGGGAATTCCAGAGTGTTAAGCCTGGATAACTGAAGGCACAGCCGCCAATGGTGGTGTCTTGTTATGCTCTAAGTGTGGCATAAGCGGCTTCCTTGTGGTGCACTTGACAAAGTAAGGTTCAGACATGGAGATAACTTCAACACGTTTATTAAACTATATACACTTCTATTACTCGGGTTCACCTCTACTGCTAATCCTACTATAGCTACCCAGACTGACTAACCAGTCTGCTACAATCCACGTGGTGGGAGTGATATTGAATCAACCCTGTGTCTGTACTCACTGACTGTCTCCACTGGAAAGAGGCAGATCATGTGTGTGGTGCCCTTTATATATGGGTTGGTGTAATGCCCTCCTGCGGTCGTGTCACCTGTGTGTGTATCGTGAATGCCCATTGGTCGTGTCCTATCTAACTTATCTATTGGTTGGGTGGGTGTGTGTGTGTGTGTGTGTGTGTGTGTGTGTGTGTGTGTGTGTGTGTGAGGTCTCTGGTGCTCCCTCTAGTGTCTAGCTAGTCTACATGTATTTACATTAACCCCTTGTGTATTTACAGTGATGCACATCACCACAGGTGGGACGATTAAAATGGTGAAGCAGTAAAAAATGAATTATGCCAGCACTGCACCCACAGAGAGACTGAACTGCAGCCTGGATGTACAGATTAAACATAGAAAGAAATGGCTTGCCTCAATTTCCCCCAATTCACTGCCTACAGACACCAATTCCAACTCAATCGGCTCCCTAGATGCTGTCAGTACTCAGAAGTTCATTTGGGAGCCTAAATGGGATGAGCCAGTGGGGTTTGCAAACATGCAGATGCTACCTTCCCTTCTAATATTCACATGCACACGCTTTCCAGCAAGGGTGGTGGGAAGCAACAAACCCGAGTCCTTTGGGTCTGCCAGAGGACACACTCCCTTTGCTGATTGACACAAGCAAGTATAGAAGTTCAGCACTGCAGTGGAGAAACAGTGAGATAATAATAATCTTTGTAATAATCTTTATTGTCACAAGTATGCTTACATTAACACTGCAATGAAGTTACTGTGAAAATCCCCTAGTTGCCACATTCCGACGCCTGTTCGGGTACACCAAGGGAGAATTCAGAATGTCCACTTCACCTAACAGCATGTCTTTCTGGACTTATGGGAGGAAACCGGAGCACCCGGAGGAAACCCACGCAGACACAGAGAGACTGTGCAGACTCTGCACAGACAGTGACCCAAGCCAGGGATCAAACCTGGGACCCTGGAGCGTGAAACAACAGTGTTACCCACTGTGCTACCATGCTCTTCTTTCTGATGAAAGAGGCATCTTTCTTTTTTTTTTTAAATTTTTTTTATAAATTTAGATTACCCAATTATTTTTTCCAATTAAGGGGCAATTTAGTGTGGCCAATCCACCTACTCTGCACATTTTTGGGTTGTGGGGGCGAAACCCACGCAGACACGGGGAGAATGTGCAAACTCCACACGGATAGTGACCCAGAGCCGGGATCGAACCTGGGACCTCAGCGCCGTGAGGCGGTTGTGCTAACCACTAGGCCACCGTGCTGCCCTAAGAGGCATCTTTCTGATGAAATACTTTCCTTCTCTGGCGGGTGTAAAAGATGCCAACATAATGATTGATGGCGCTTGAATTGATCAAAAATAGTCCACTCACTGGCAGAGAACGGATGAACCAAAACCAGACCAATGAGTGTAGATGCTGTGGGACTGTTTTTCTCTGGCCGGAGAGTTTAGAATGGTGGTGGTGGTGGTTAACTGGTGTTTAAAATAAACCACTGAGGGAAAATAAGAATGTTGCACACTGCCTGGCCCAATCAGAAATGAGTAATCCCAGTATCCTACTCCAGCAAGTGTCTTTTGCCTTCAGGGTTACCAGTTACAATGAAGACTCATTAATCAAAGGCAGGCTACAGCATCATTGGATCCCGTCGAGTGCCACACAGTTTATCGTCAAAACTTTGCCAGTAAGTTGCACTATAGCATTGGAGCTTTACAGCACCAGGGTTCCAGGGTCGATTCCTGGCTTCGGTCACTGTCTGTGTGGAGTCTGCATGTTCTCCCTGTGTCTGCGTGGGTTTCCTCCGGGTGCTCCGAGTTTCACGACGGCCTCAGAGGCTGCTTCTCGCACCCTATTCACACCCCCCCCCCCCCCAAATAGGGCTAGGAGCGGCACACCGTAAATCTCGGCCGCCGGGCCTTGACGCTTGCGTCAAGGCGGCGCGCCGAGAATGACGCGACGGCGGCGCCCAAGTGACGTCAGCCGCGCATGCACAGGTTGGCCGGCTCCAACCCGCGCATGCGCGGCTGACCGGCTCCAACCCGCGCATGCGCGGCTGACGTCACGACGGCTGGCGTTCTAACCCGCGCACGCGCGGTTACCGACTTCCCCTCCGCTGCCCTGCAAGACGTGGCGGCTTGATCTTGCGGGGCGGCGGAGGGGAAAGAGTGCGTCTCTTGGAGATGCCGGCCCGACGATCAGTGGGCACCGATCGCGGGCCAGTCCCCTCCCGAGCACGGCCGTGGTGCTCACACCCCTCTCCGCCCCCCACAAGCCACAAACGGAACTTTGGTGCCCATGTTCACGACGGCAGCGACCAGGTGTGGTTGCCGCCGTCGTCAACCGGTTGGGAACGTCAGGCCGCTCGGCCCATCCGGGCCGGAGAATCGCCGGTCGCCGTGAAAAACGGCGAGCGGCGATTCATCCAAGCAGGGAGTGGGAGTATCACGGGGGGTGCCAGGGCGGCGTGTCATGAGTCGCCTGGCCCTCCCGCGATTCTCCCACACAGCGTGGGGAGCGGAGAATTGCGCCCATGGTTGTTAGGTGAATTGGACATTCGGAATTCTTCGTGTACCCGAACAAGCGGCGGAATGCGGTGACTAGGGGCTTTTCACAGTAACTTCATTGCAGCGTTAAAGGAAGCCTACTTGTAACAATAAAGATTTAAAAAATAATAATAAAAATAAGGACACACCATACTATGCCTGGAGGGAGAGTTGCTGCCTTTTCAAGTTTCAATTCGCTCTCTGGCGCATCATTGAACTCCCGGGATCACATACAATAATCTCTGCGCAATACACTCAGAGGACTGGGGAAAACAGAAAATAGGAGGTGGTCATTTGGCCCTTTGAGCCTGCTCCCCCATTTATTGTGATCATGGCTGATCATTAAGTTCAATACCCTGATTCTGCCTTCTCCCCATATCCCTTGATCCCTTTTGTCACAAGAGCTATATCTAATTCCTTCTTGAAATTACACAATGTTTTGGCCTGAATTACTCTCTGTGGCATCAAATTCCACAGGTTCACCACTCTCTGGGTGAAGAAAGTTCTCCTCACCTCAGCCCTAAAAGGTTTACCCCTTATCCTCAAACTATGACCCCTGGACACCCCCACCATCGGGAACATTCGTTCTCTGTCTAATCCTGTTAGAATTTTGTACGTTTCTATGAGATCCCTTCTCACTCTTCTAAACTCCAATGTACATAATCCTAACCGATTTAGTCTCCCCTAATATGACAGTCCCGCCATCCCAGGAATCAGCCTGGTAAACCTTCACTGCACTCCCTCCACAGCAAGAACAGTAAAGCCTTCTTTACTGCCTGCTGTAACTGCGTGCTTACTTTCAGCGACTGATGCACAAGGACACCAAGGTCTCACTGAGTGTCCACCTCTCTCAATTTACCCCCAAATATAATCTGCCTCCCTATTTTTGCTACCGAAGCAGATAATCTCACATTTATCCAGATTATACTGCATCTGCCATGCATATGCCCACTCACTCCGCCTGTCCAAATCCCACTTAAGCATCTCTGCTTCCTCCTCACAGTTCACCCTCCCATCCAACTCTGTATCATCTGCAAATTTGGAGATAATACATTTAGTTCCCTCGTCCAAATCAGTAATATACAATGTGAACAGTTGGGGTTCCAGCACAGATCCCTGCGGTACCCCACTAGTCACTGCCTGCCAATCATAAAAAGACCCATTTATTCCAACTTTTTGCTTCCTGTCTGCTAACCAGCTTTCTATCCATCTCAAGGTACTAACTGTAATCCCATGCACTTTAACTTTACATATTAATCTGCTATGCGAGACCTTGTCGAAAACCTGAAAGTAGAAATAAACCACATCCCCCAGATCTCCCTGGTCATCTTTACTAGTTACATCTTCAAAGAATTCTTTTTTTTTTTAATTTAGAGTACCCAATTATTTTTTCCAATTAAGGGGCAATTTAGCATGGCCAATCTGCCTATCCTGCACATTTTTGGATGGTGGGGGTGAAACCCATGCAGACACGGGGAGAACGTGCAAACTCCACACGGACAGTGATCCAGGGCCGGGATTTGAACCCGGGTCCTCAGCACCGTAGGCAGCAATGCTAACCACTGTGCCACCGTGCTGCCCTGTCTTCAAAGAATTCTAGTAGATTTGTCAAGCATGATTTTCCTTTCGGAAATCCATGCTGACTTTGTCTGATTACACCACTACTTTCCAAATGCTGTGGCATGAAATCCTTGATAATGGACTCCAGCAACTTGTATTGGATTTGTTTATTGTCGCGTGTACCGAGGTACAGTGAAAAGTATTTTTCTGCGAGCAGCTCAACAGATTATTAAGTACATGGGAAGAAAAAGAAATAAAAGAAAATACATAATAGGCCAACACAAGGTATACAATGTAACTACATAAGCATTGGCATCGGATGAAGCATACAGGGTATAGTGTTAATGAGGTCAGTCCATAAGAGGGTCATTTAGGAGTCTGGTAACAGCGGGGAAAAAGCTGTTTTTGAGTCTGCTCGTGCGTGTTCTCAGACTTCTGTATCTCCTGCCCGATGGAAGAAGTTGGAAGAGTAATTAAGCCGGGTGGGAGGGAACAACTTCCCGACTACTGAGGCTAGGCTCACGCATCTATGCTTCCGTGTTTTCTCTCTACCTCTTTTTATTAATCGCGGGGTACACCTTCCAATCTGTAGAAACCATTCCAGAGTCCAAAGAAATTTGGAAAATGACCACCAACTGATCTACTATTTCCCTGGCCACTTCCTTAAGTACTCTGGGATGCAGATTGTCAGGCCCTGGAGATTTGCTACAGAGAGTATCCCTTACCCAGCTGTGTAAACTGGAATTTCGCTGGAACGGACGATTTTAGCATAGCCATTCCACCTAACCTGCACATCCTGACCCTATCCACAAGTAATGACTCTCTCCACCACCAAAACACATTGGTGGCAATGTGTGCTATCTACAGGACGCAGTACAGGAGCTCACCATGGCTCTTTCGATAGCACATTCCAAACACACGACCACGACCACAAAACAACAGGCTGCAGCTAGATTTTTAAAAATGTTTCCCCCAAGATGGCGCCAGAGCATGGAGACTCTCTGCAAACTCCCATACAGATTCTCTTCCTACATATTATATAACTGTTATTACTGTCACAGGTAGGCTTTATTACTGTCACAGGTCACTGATTGGCAGGCAGTGACTAGTGGGGTACACAGAGGGAGAATTCAGAATGTCCAATTCACCTAACAAACACATCTTTCGGGACTTGTGGGAGGAAACTGGAGCACCCAGAGGAAACCCACACTGACACGGGGAGAACGTGCAGACTCGCCACAGACAGTGACCCAAGCCGGGAATCAAACCCGGGTCCACGGCTCTGAGAAGCAACAGTGCAAGTGTATGTTCTACAATTATTATAATATGTTCTATGGATTATGTATGGAGCGATCTGCCAGGATTGTAAGCAAATCAAAACTTTTCACTGTACCTCAGTACACGTGACAATAAATAAATCATCTGTTCTCAAAGAACCAGTAGCTCTAGCCTCGCAATTTTCTTCATTTCTGTAATAGTTGAATCTTCTAAGCCTCATTTTTGTGTCGGCTGACCTCGATTCGAGGATGACATCTATGGACTTCCGGTTGTGGCTATGCGGAGCTAAGCCGCACGTTCGGCAGCTCCCGCCAGGAACGGACTCTTGGGCTCTTTTAAGGGCCCCCAGCGGTACTTGCTCAGCGGTTCCCGACGTGGGAAGGTGTCTGCAGCAGATCCCCAGTGGTCTATGGTCTTGACCAGGGGTGGGGCCAGCAAAATAGTGGTGGCAGCGCCTAAGAAAAAGCGGGGGAAGAGAATCAAGATGGCGGCCGACAGAGGCCTCGAGGAATGGAGGCAGTGGGCGCTGGTGCAGCAGGAGACTCTCCAGCGATGTTTTCAGGATCTTAAAGTGGAGCTGCTAGACTCGCTGAAGGCGAATGCAGACAAGCTGATGGCGATGCAGGCAGCCCAGGGGGTGGAGATCTGGGAGCTCCGACAACAAGCCTCCGAAAGAGAGGATGAGGCCGCGGCCCTCGCGGTAAAGGTGGAGATGCATGAGGCGCTCCATAAGAAGTGGCAGGAGCGGTTTGAGGAGATGGAGAACTGGTCGAGGCGGAAAAATTTGCGGATCCTGGGCCTCACGGAGGGGTGGAGGGGTCAGACCTGGGGGCCTATGTAGTCATTTTGTTGAACTCGCTGATGGGAGCTGGGTCCTTCCAGGTGCCCCTGGAGCTGGAGGGGGCCCACAGAATACTGGCCTGGAGGCCCAAGCCGAATGAGCCGCCACAGGCGGTGCTGGTGCGGTTCCACTGGTTCGCTGACCGAGAGTGTGTGCTTAGGTGGGTCAAGAAGGAGCGGAGCAGCAAGTGGGAGAACACGGTAGTGCGGATCTACCAGGAGTGGAGTACGGAGGTGGCTAAGCGGAGGGCCGGGTACAACTGGACGAAGGCGGTGCTCCACAGAAAGAGTGTGAAGTTTGGCATGTTACAGCCGGCGCGTCTGTGGGTCACTTACAAGGACCGGCACTTTTATTTTGAGTTCCCGGAGGACACGTGGGCCTTTGTGCAGGCCGAGAAGTTGGACTCTGACTGAGGGTCGGGGATTTGTAAATAACTGTGTTAACTTTTGGTGGGAAGGGTCTCTGTTTTATGATGTTTTAAGCTGGTTGTGTGTTGGTTCTTGGGCGGGTGGGGTGCTGTCTATTTTGCGTGGGCGGGGTTGGGCAAAGGGAAAGCGCGGGCTTTTCTTATGTTTCCCACGCTGAGGGTGGATGGGGGCGGGGGCGGAGCTGAGAAGCGCAGGCTTTTTTCCCGCGCGAGAGTGGGAGGGGGAGGAGAAGGAGGGTCTGCTGATGGGTCTGGGGGAGGAGTAGCCACCCCACGTTGGGGGGGGGGGGGGGGGGGGGGGGGGGGGGTCGGAGGTGTGGCGGGAGTCGCCGGGGTCAGCAGAAGTTAGCTGGCTCACGGGAGTGCTGCGGAGGGAGTAACGCGGCTGGGAGGGGTCCTAGTCTGGGGGGGATAACCGGGTTGCTGCCAAAATGGCCAGGAAGGAGCTGGAGTATGCAGGGGGGGCCGGGGTGGGGGTTTGCCGCCGTGGGGAACGGGCCGAGCGGAGGGCGCTGGCCTGGGGCGGGCAGGGGACGGGTTATGGCTAGTCGGCAGGGGAGGGGGGCAGGGAGCCCTCTGATCCGGCTGATAACTTGGAATGTGAGGGGGCTGAATGGGCCGGTCAAACGGGCCCGGGTGTTTACACACCTGAAGGGGCTGAAGGCAGACGTGGCTATGCTCTAGGAGACGCACCTGAAGGTGGCGGACCAGGTTAGAGTGAGGAAGGGCTGGGTAGGCCAGGTGTTTCATTCGGGGCTGGATGCAAAAAAATCGGGGGGTGGCGATTCTGGTGGGAAAAAGGGTGTCGTTTGAGGCATCAACGGTGGTGGCTGACAGTGGAGGGAGGTCTGTGATGGTGAGCGGCAAGTTGCAAGGGGAGCGGGTGGTGCTGGTGAATGTGTATGCCCCAAATTGGAACGAAGCGGGTTTTATGCGGCGTATGGTGGGCCGCATTCTGGATCTAGAGACGGGGAGGCCTGATACTGGGGGGGGGACTTTAACACAGTGCTGGACCCCCATTGGATCGATCCATGTCCAGGACGGACAGGAGACCTGTGGCGGCTAAGGTGTTGAGGGGGTTTATTGACAAGATGGGAGGGGTGGATCCTTGGAGGTTCGCGAGGCCGAGGGCCAGGGAGTATTCATTTTTTTCCCACATGCATAAAGCCTATTCCCGGATCGATTTTTTTGTCCTGAGCAGGGGGCTGATTTCGAGGGTGAAGGATGCCGTGTATTCGGCCATAGTCATTTCGGACCATGCCCCGCACTGGGTAGACCTTGAGCTGGGGGAGGAGAGGGACCAGCGCCCGCTCTGGCGCCTGGAGGTGGGGCTGCTGGCGGACGAGGAGGTGGCCGGGAGGGTTCGGGGGTGTATCAAGAGGTACTTAGAGGCCAATGATAATGGGGAGGTCCAGGTGGGGATGGTTTGGGAGGCATTGAAGGCGGTGATTAGAGGGGAGTTGATTTCCATCCGAGCCCTTAGGGAGACGGGAGAGCAAAGAGAGAGGGAGAGATCGGTGGGGGAGATGGTGAGGGTGGACAGGAGATACGCGGAGGCTCCGGAGGAGGGACTGTTGGGGGAGCGACGTAACCTTCAGGCCAAGTTCGACTTGCTGATCACCGGAAAGGTGGAAGCTCAGTGGAGGAAGGCACAGGGAGCGGTGTACAAATATGGGGAGAAGGCGAGTAGGATGCTGGCGCATCAGCTACGTAAACGAGACGCGGCCAGGGAGATTGGTGGAGTGACGGATAGGGGAGGCAATGTGGTGCGAAGGGGGGTGGACATTAATGGGGTCTTCAGGGACATTTATGGGGAATTGTACGGTCTGAGCCCCCCCGGGGGGGGGGGGGGGGGGGGGGGGGGGGCACTTTTTGGATAGGCTGAGATTTCCGAAGGTGGAGGAGGGACAGGTGGAGGGGCTGGGGGCGCCGATTGAGCTGGAGGAGCTGGTCAAAGGGATAGGGAGCATGCAGTCGGGGAAGGCGCCGGGGCCGGATGGGTTTCCGGTCGAATTTTACAAAATGTATGCAGACCTGTTGGGCCCCCTGTTGGTTAGGACCTTTAACGAGGCAAGGGAGGGGGGGGGGCTTTGCCACCGACCATGTCACGGGCGCTGATTCCCTTGATCCTTAAACGGGACAAGGACCCCCTACAGTGTGGATCATATAGGCCGATCTCGTTGTTAAATGTGGATGCCAAGCTGTTGGCGAATATCTTGGCCACAAGGATAGAGGACTGTGTGCCGGGGGTCATTCATGAGGACTAGACAGGGTTTGTGAAGGGAAGGCAGCTGAACACCAATATACGTAGGCTTCTGAATGTTATAGTGATGCCGGCGGCAGAAGGGGAGGCGGAGATAGTGGTAGCATTAGACGCAGAGAAGGCCTTTGATAGGGTTGAGTGGGGGTACTTGTGGGAGGTGCTGGAAAGGTTTGGGTTGGGGGAGGGGTTTGTCAGTTGGGTGAGGCTGTTATGTGAGGCCCCGATGGCGAGCGTAGCCACGAATAGGAGGAGATCGGAGTACTTTCGGTTGTATCGGGGGACGAGGCAGGGGTGTCCCCTGTCCCCTTTGCATTGGCAATTGAGCCTCTGGCCATGGCGTTGAGGGAGTCGATGAATTGGAGGGAGCTGGTGCGGGGGGGGGGGGGGGACTGAGTGTCATTATACGCAGATGACTTGTTGCTTTATGTGGCTGACCCAGTGGGGGGAATGCCGGAGGTGATGCAGATCCTTAGGGAATTTGGGGGCTTTTCTGGGTACAACCTCAACCTGGGTAAGAGTGAGCTGTTCGTCGTGCACCCGGGGGATCAAGAGGAGGGGATTGGTAGGCTCCCGTTGAAAAGGAGGGGGGGGGGGGGAGCTTTCGGTACCTGGGAGTCCAGGTGGCCAGGAGCTGGGGGGCCGTTCACAAGCTTAACCTCACTAGGCTGGTGGAGCAAATGGAGGAGGAGTTCAAAAGATGGGACATGTTGCCGCTGTCGCTGACGGGCAGGGTGCAGTCCGTCAAGATGACGGTGCTCCCAAGGTTTTTGTTCCTGTTCCAGTGCCTCCCCAGCCTTATCCCGAAGGCCTTTTTTAGGAGGGTCAATAGGAGTATTACGGGATTTGTATGGGCGCATGGGACTCCGAGGGTGAGAAGGGTGTTTTTGGAGCGGGGCAGGGATAGGGGGGGGGGGCTGGTGTTGCCCAACCTCTGTGGGTACTAGTGGGCTGCCAACGCTGCGATGGTGCGTAAGTGGGTAATGGACGGGACAGGGGCAGCATGGAAGAGGATGGAGATGGCGTCCTGCGTGGACACGAGTTTGGAGGCGCTGGTAACGGCGCCGTTGCCGCTCCCTCCAACGAGGTATACCACGAGTCCGGTGGTGGCGGCTACCCTCAAAATTTGGGGGCAATGGAGACGGCATAGGGGGGAGCTCGATGGAGTCCCCGATACGGGGGAACCACCGGTTTGTTCCAGGGAGCATCGATGGCGGGTTTCTGGGCTGGCATAGGGTACATATTAGGAGGTTGAGGAACCTGTTTGTGAATGGGAGGTTCGCGAGCCTGGGTGAGTTAGAGGGGAAGTTTGGGCTCCCCCCCCGGGGAACATGTTTAGGTACATGCAGGTTAGGGCGTTTGCCAGGCAGCAGGTGGAGGGGTTCCCTCTGCTGACCCCACGTGGGGTACGGGACAGGGTGCTCTCCGGGGTGTGGGTTGGAGGGGGGAGGATTTCGGACGTGTACCACGTCATGCAGGAGGTGGAGGAGGCCTCGGTGGAGGAGCTGAAGGCTAAATGGGAGGAGGAGCTGGGTGAGGAGATTGAGGGGGGGACGTGTGCGGATGCCCTGGAAAGAGTGAATTCCTCCTCTTCCTGTGCGAGGCTTAGCCTCATACAGTTCAAGGTGCTGCACAGGGCCCACATGACTGGGACGAGGATGAGTAGGTTTTTCGGGGGCGAAGACAGATGTGCTAGGTGCTCGGGGAGCCCAGCGAACCACACCCATATGTTCTGGGCATGCCCAGCGCTGGGGGAGTTTTGGAAGGGGGTAGCAAGGACGGTGTCGAGGGTTGTAGGATCCATGGTCAAGCCAGGCTGGGGACTCGCAATTTTTGGGGTTGCAGTGGAGCCTGGAGTGCAGGAGGCGAAAGAGGCCGGTGTTCTGGCCTTTGCGTCCCTAGTAGCCCAGCGGAGGATCTTGCTTCAATGGAAGGATGTGAGGCCCCCAAGCGTCGAGGCCTGGATCAATGATATGGGGGGTGGAGGGAGAGAGAAATGTGTATATGTGCTTATTGGATATGCCGGGTGTTTATCTATCTCTCTTTTTTGTAGTTACTTGGGGGGGGTTTGTTTTGGGGGTTGGTGTGTTTTTCTTTTTGTTGTTGTTAATATTGTTTTCTTGTTGTTATTTTCTGTTTTGGGTATGTTTTTGAAAATCTCAGTAAAAATTATTTTAAAAACAAAAAGAGGATGACATCTACACAGGGTTGAGAAAGCGGCATGGTGGCACAGTGGTTAGCACTGCTGCCTCACTGCAATGAAGACGCGGGTTCGATCCCGGCCCCAGGTCACCGTCTGTGTGGAGTTTGCACATTCTCCCCGTATCTGTGTGGGTTTCACCCTCACAACCCAAAGATGCGCAGGCTAGGTGGATTGGCCACGCTACATTGCCCCTTAATTAGGAAAAAAAATTATTGGGTAGTCTAAATGTTTGTTTTTTTTTTTAAATACACAAGGTTGCGGTATTCTGCCATAGGCCACCATGTGACCAATCAGGCTGATTCACGACCCAAAGACCTTTGTGCAAACCCTGGTAGAACCCTGCACGCGAGTTGTTTAACGCAGGGTGCTTGGGGTGCCGCCATTGTCCACACAAGCTTGGCAGGGTGCTGATGAGATTTTGCTGATATGTTGTACACACGGCTGGCACTACTTTGATGCTGCAGCATTCGTCCCACTTTCACAGTCTTCCTTCACATACTCTGCTGTAGAGGATTTTTTGGACTGCATTTGGGCAGTTCCCCACAACCTGGTTGCCAAGAGTGGCCCTGCCAAGTGGAAGAGGCGCCCAATGGCATCACTCGAGTGCATAAGCTGCTCCATCACATTAAGATGACGATCCATGGAGGGAACCCTCATCTCCAACAATAAATCAGAGGAGCTCATGAACTTTTGAGACCATCTGATCTGCTACTTCCCTCCTTTCCACTGGCAGTGGATGAAACTTCCTCTAAAGTGCCCCTGTCCAAATCCTCGCTGCTATCTTAACTCATTCCCTCTTCGAGCTCATGTTGGTCAAGAGATCTGCTTCCGGCTCCCTTGACACTCTTCTCATTAAACCATTGGCCTTTACTTCCCGCTCAGATCCTTCAGGTACTTTCCCTCTCAACTTCAATGCCATTGGCTTTGACCCCTTTGCTCTCAATGACTCCATCGCTTGCCCTGGCCACTGAGACCGTATACAACTTTAGCATAATATTTGATCCCGAGGTCTGCTGTCAGCCAATCATAACCACATCATCCCCAAGACCACATATTCCACCTCAGCAACATGGTCCAACTCAAGCCCGTCTCAGTTCATCTACACCTTTGTTATCTCTAGACTGACTATTTCAATGCTCTGCTAACTGGTCGCCGACATTCTAGAACATAAAAGTGCAGAAGGAGGCCATTCGGCCCATCGAGTCTGCACCGACCCACTTAAGCCCTCACCCACCCTATCCCGGTAACCCATTAACCCCGCCTAACCTTTTTTGGTAACTAAGGGCAATTTATCATGGCCAATCCACCTAACCTGCACATCTTTGGACTGTGGGAGGAAACCAGAGCACCCGGAGGAAACCCACGCAGACACGGGGAGAACGTGCAGACTCCACACAGACAATGACCCAGCAGGGAACCGAACCTGGGACCCTGGCACTGTGAAGCCACAGCGCTAATCACTTGTGCTACCGTGCTGCCCACTTCTATCCTCCATAAACTTGACATCACACAAATCTCTGCTTCCAGTGTCCTTATTCACACCAAGTCCTATTTACATATCGACACTGTGCTTGTTAACCTGCACTCGCTCGAAGTTAAGCAACGCTCCTATTTTAAAATTCTCATCCTAGTTCTCAAATTCCTGCACCAGCATCACCCCCTTCCGATTTCTGCAATCCCCTCCAGTTCTACAACCCTTCACACAATTGCACTCCTCCAATTAATTTCTGGAATTTTAAGTGTCCAATTCTCTTTTTTCCCCAATTAAAGGGGAATTTAGGGTGTTTATCCAACACAAAATAAAAGTGTTTGTAACGTTTGGCCTTGTATATGTTTTTTTACTGTTTTAATAAAAAGATATGGCCAATCCACCTACCCTGCACATCTTTAGGTTGTGGGGTGAAATCCACACAAGACATGGGGAGAATGTGCAAACTCCACACGACAGTGACCTGGGCCAGGATCGAACCCGGGTCCTCGGCCACATGAGGTAGCAGTGCTAACGACTGCACCAGCCTCACCCTCCTCCAATTCAGGCCTTGGATACATGCCCAATTTTAATCATTCACCATGGCTGGCGGAGCCTTCAGCTGTGTGACAACCTCAACCTCTGGAATTTCCTCTCCTGCTCCACCTCACTTTCCTCCTTTTAAAGATGTTCCTGAAAAACCTGCCTCTTTCATCGACTTTTAACCACCGCTCTAATATCACCCTATGTGATTCAGTGTCAAATCTTGCTTAATTGAAGTACCTTGCGACAGTTTAGGACATTAAAGGTGCTGTGCTTCAATTCTATATTTTTTGAAGCAAGGATTAAAGTTAATTTCTTTGCCTCAACAAGTGCCTCAACAAGTGAACAAGTGTTGTTAAAATTTTACTGAAAGTCAAAATAAATATTTCGCTAGAAAACATTTCTCTCTCTCAGTACAGCAAAGAACTGACCAGTTGGACAATCACACAATGAGCATAGATGGACAATAGCAATGTTCCATTTCTACAGACTTTCAAGCGCCACCTTAGTGAGGATCAAATCAATTTTGTCTGAAGGATTAAATAAACCAGCATTCACACATTTCCAAAATTCTTTCAAGTTCCTTCATTTGTCACAGGGGCAAAATCCTAGAACTCCCTTCCCAACAACACCAAAGGTGTTCATTTACCATATGGATTGCAATGGTCATGAAGGCACCTCACCACCAATTTAAGGGCAATTAGTGAGAGGCAACAAATGCTGGCCTTGCAAGCGACGCCCACATCCCATGAATAAATAAAAGACACTATTACACCCTCAAACATGCAACAGAACAAAGTGTGACCCAATTAACAAGCACGTAGATTAGGAAAATATAAATAGTAGGAAACAAAACAGCAATGGAAAGTGTGAGCAGGAAAACCTCTGCTCAAATTTGAAGAGAAAATTTTGTGTGAAGAGTTTGGGATTAAGCCAAAGCACCACCATCCTACCCAATCCACGCAGGAAGGACAGAAACTCTTCTCATTCTCACACAACACAGCAGCTACTGGGGGGGGGGGAACACTTGGAGACAGTGATCAATCCAGTCACATGCTAAACATCACTGCAAAGCTACACAGGGTCATCTAACTCCTGCAAAGCTGAATGGTCTGTGAAGTTAATTACTTGGAACAGAGATGAATACACTTGTGCAATGAAGTAATTCCACCTCACCCCCAACAGGTTTCAGCTGTGTCCTGGTCTATTAATGGCCAATAAATGGTTCCCAGTTACCCAGAACAGGCTACAGGTATTCCTCCCTGCTCCACAGGCTGCAGTGTCAATCTCCAGAGAGCAGTCAGTTTAAAGGTCAGGAATAACGCAAATAACTTGCTCACATGGTACATGTGCAATGTGTATCTCCCTTGAAAACATTAGTTGATTATAATCCTTCAGGGCTGACTGTGGACGCAGCCACCTTGCCTCTTCTCAGCTGAAAGTTAAATACTACAGGATGCAACTGGAGTTTAAACAATTAAAAACACAACAAAGTAATTCAGGAAGAAAATAATGATGAGGAAAGACAAGAAATCTGCAGTGATTTTAGAAATGGATGCTTTAGGATGACTCTCACCTTAAATGCTTAAAGTAGAGAGTAATTAGGGCAGCGTGTGATGCAGTGGTTAGCACTGGGACTACGGCGCTTCGGTCCCGGCCCTGGGTCACTGTCCGTGTGGAGTTTGCACATTCAGTCGTGTCTGCGTGGGTTTCACCCCCACAATCCAAAGATGTGCAGGTTCGGTGGATTAGCCACGCTAAATTGCCCCTTAATTAGGAAAAAACATATTTGGGTACTCTAAATTTAAAAAAAAAAGTGGGGAGTAATTGTCTCTTGATTCTATTTTCATACCTTAGAATCATGTCTGGTGTTGCACCATCCAAATAGTCCTTTACACTGCTCCGTAACCATTGCAAAATTGTCCCCTTCAAATGTTTGGAATTCTCTCTTCAAAGCTGTTGGTGGATGCAGATTCAGCAACCCTCCTGGGGGTTGCATTACAGATCACAATTAAAGGTAAAGTTGCCATAGTCCCAGATGACCAGAGGCTACTTTCCCCTTTGAGGGGGAGAGCTGACTGTTGGTGATTTAACCTGAGAATCACCACACCTTGAGAAGGCACAGCCTTTAAGAATAACCTCGGTCAGTGCAGGAATTGAACCCGCACTGCTGGCCTCGCTCTGCATCACAAACCAGCTGTCCAGCCAACTGAGCTAAAGGTATCCCAGCACATCCCATTGTTACCATCGAATCAATCGATCGACCCCCCACCCCCAAGAAAAACACCTCACCCAGTCTTGGTCCCCACCCCCCACTTTTCACACCTCCTAGGCACATCAAAACCGGTTCTACCAGGCTCTGATGGCTGCAGCCCCTCCCCCCACCACACTCCCATTCATTGGCCAGCTTCAGCTAGCCAGTATGAAGGTCCCTGCCCAGGACCCAATCCCCTCCCCACCACCCGGTCCCAGGAAGACAAAGAAATCCCCTTCAACACACAAACCCCAAATAGCCATCATTGCAAAGGGAAATCCCATCTCCTACCTTGTCCAAATAGGCAACTTCAACTCATTAAGCACAAATAACGAGATGCAATAAAAAATAGAGCTATATACAAACATCCATCCCCACTACCCTCAGTCCAAGACCAATCTTCAGTCCCATTTCTCACTTCTGCCCCAGTCCTGCCTTCACAAATGCCTCTGCCGCTTCCACCAATTCAAAGTAAAAGTCTTTGGAGTAGATCACCCTCAATTTAGCTGGGTACACTGTGCTGAATCGCACCCTGCTGTTATACGGTGCAGTCTTCACTCAGCCAAAGGCCGCCCGCTTCCTCGCCAACTCCACAGTAAAGTTCTGGTATATACGTATACCAACTCCAGCCAACTGCACCTCCCGCTTCTGCTTCACCCAACTCGGGGCTTTCTCCTTCACATAGAACCTGTGAAAACAAATAATCACTGCTCTTGGCAGCTCATTCGACTTTGGCTATGGCCTCCATGCCCTATGAGCCAAATCCAGTTCATATGTGAGGGATCTTCCCCCTCCCTCAACAGCTCCGCCAACATCTTGGCAAAGTTCTCAGTCAGCCTCCCCTTCGGGCAGGCTCACGATCCTCTGATTCTGCAAACTCGATCTGTTTTCCAGGTCCTCCACCTTTGCTCGCAGACCTTTGTTGCCCTCCACCACCCTCTGCAGCTCTTCATCCATTGAGGTGAGCTGATCGCTGTGTTGCGACAAGGCCTCCTCCACTCCCTTCAGTTTCTCACACTCCTCCCGCACCTCGACCGATGTCTTCACCAACCACGCAGACATGGGGAAAAAATGCAAACTCCACACAGAGTCACCATTGGACAGCATTGAACCCAGGTCCCTGCTATTGTGAAACAGCAGTGCTAACCACTGTACCACCGTTGTGCTCTTTGCCTCCAGTTGTGGAAACAAAGACCTTGGGCAGGATTCTCCATGGCCCGACGCCAAAATCAGGAGGTGGATGGCTTCCGACGCCAGATTCGGAACAGGCACTGGTTTGACGCCGGTTGGTGATGCTCTGCCACTCCAAATCGGCATCATAGCGACACGCAACGCGCGCAGTCACAAGGCTATTGGCGCATCATCAGCTGGCCAACGTGAGATTCTCCGCTCTCGATGGACTTAGTTCCCGATGGCGCGGGCCACGTGCGGTCCCAGCGCTCGGGAACCTGGCATGCCCGCTGCCGGCAGTGTCCAGCAGTGGCGGACTGGCCAGGGTGTCAGCTTGCCCGATGGCAAGTGGGCCCCTGATGAAGTGGGCCCCCTATATCAAATAAAAATCCAATAAAGAAACAAACACAGACAACTGTTTTAGTAATAAAAAGGAATAAGAAAAAAAAGAGAACAGGACACAAATAAGCAGTGCATGAAAAGGAACGAAGCAGGGGAGGTAGTGGAAGGATGTGGAATAGAGGGGCCCGGGTCAGGCATAATTAAGGAAATTCCATGTTTTCAGCAAGAGTGTGTGAATTTATAGATAAAGTTACAATTCGTGATTTGAGATGGTCGGCAACTTCAAAGGATATCAAGCAGTAGTCTTGGTTCAGCCGGTACATCGGTCCGGGGCCCGGAGAGCCAAGAAGGGGCCCGTGAATCTCTGAAGGGCCCTTAAAAATTATAATTAATTAGATAAATAAATCTCCAACTTCTTTCCTGAGATTTGTATTCTAACTTAATAAAATATAATTGTTTTTAAAAAGAGCAATACCAAATAAAAATGCAATAAAGAAACAAACAAATAATCACTCAGTGTATGAAGGAACGAAGCAGTGTTAAACGGATGTGAAAAGGAGTGGGGGGGGCTGGTTCACCCGGGTCGGACATAGTTGGAAATCCACGTTTTCAGCAAGAGTGTGTGAATTTAAAGATAAAGTTACAGTTCGTGATTTGAGATGGTCGGCAACTTGAAAGGATATCAAGCAGTACATAGGGTCGTGAGGTCACCGAACAGGAGAAGCGGTACTTTTGACCGTGAATCATGAGGTCAAAGATATTGAAGTGATAAGCCATGATCGGTAAACTCAAAGGGTTGCGACTTGTAACACTGCACTGGTATCAAACTGGACATGTTAACTTTGGTCGTGGGACCATTCTTAATGTCTTACCATAGTCGGACCAACTTCTAAGTTTCAACAGTTGTCTCAGTTGCTTGCTGGTGTGAACACTGGACAGTGGATTGTCTCCTCTTCTGAAGCTGCATAGGCCACAGTAGTATTGACTAATGAACATAGCCTATTGAAGTGTAAGTAAGTTATTTTATATTTTTTATCAAGTAGGGGTTTATCTGGCGTTCCTTCAAGTTATTCTTGCAATCATCAATATTCATTTTTCCCAATGTGGGCTATTTTTAATTAAGTTTTTATTTCAGGAATATTACCCCTACCAGCATGGATAAGAAAAAGCATAAATCTGGGTCACTAAAACGCAAAGAACAAAAAGCAGAAAGGAAGGAATCAGCCAAGCGATGCAGGCCTATTACAGAGTTTATAATACCACAAGCAAGATCCACATCAATATCCAGTTCTGCAACAAATAATCAAGAAGCAAGAAACAATGCTCATGGTGATGATGCAATGACATGCGAGTTACAAGAACAGAGAAGAGCTACTTTGAATGTAGAGACAAATACAAGTGCATCCATTACTAATCAACCCAGGCCCAATATTTCTTCTGGCTTCCTTGTTCCGGTATCTGTACTGCCTGTAGTTGCAACATCTGAACACATAGCTTCAACTAGTGATAGGGAATCAGATATTCCTTCAAGCATAAATGACTTGGTTTCTGAAGCACATCCTGTAAATGAACCTACGCAAGAAAATGAAAGATCAATTACTGGAATCTTCCAATATCCATCACGAGCAAAGCTAAAACAGTTTTTTGCTGAACATCCACTTCAGCCACTTGATGATCTGCCATTTGATGCTCGTTTGTATGAGAGGAAAATTATGAATGACTCAGTCCCAAGAAAATGGCTAACATATAACAAAGAAAATAGATGCTTATATTGTTCATACTGCTTAGCCTTTGAGTTTCCCAACACTTGTAATCCATCACCCTTTGTACGTGGCTTTAGTGACTACAGGCGTATTAGCCAGAGCTTGACTTTACATGAATCGACAACAACACATGTCAGAAATGCTCAGCAATATATCAGTGTGGTTAATGATGGCACCTTAGATGAATTTTTTGCAGCATCACTAATTAAAAGGAAAGAAGAAGTATTGAAGCAGATAAGTATTGTCATGAGGATTATAGACATCATAAAGATGTTAGGCAAGCAAGCACTTCCTTTTCGAGGTCACAGAAATGAATCGGCCTACACTCTAGATAATGAGGTTCTGAATCATGGCAATTTTTTAGCTACAGTGCAGTTGATGGAAAAATATGACCCCATTATGGCAGCTCACGTTTCTGCAGTGCAAAACAAGTCTAAACAAAGAATCAAACGATTAGAGCAACAAGGAAAGGCTCAAAGTAAAGGCCGTGGTGGTGGACTTGTTACATACCTGAGTAAAACAACTATAAACATGTTAATCAAAATTATGAAGAATATGATACAAGAAAGAATTAGTCATGAAGTTTCTCAAGCAAAATATTATTCTATTCAGGTTGATTCAACACAAGATAATTCATCCATCGATCAGTTTATCATTATTATCCGGTATGTGCTTAAAGGTATTATCTGTGAGCGGCTACTTTCAGTTGTGCCAAGTAATGATGGTACAGGACAGGAACTCTTTGACCTATTGATTGAAACATTACAGCATCTTAAAATTGACGCCCAAAAATGTTTATCTGATAGCACAGATGGCGCTGCAAGCTACCATGGCCAGTATAATGGTTTACAAAGTAAAATTGCTGATGTGCTGATCAACATGTTCATATATGGTGCTATGCCCATGTCTTGAATTTGGTAGCCATGATGTGGAGATGCCGGCGTTGGACTGGGGTGAACACAGTAAGAAGTCTTACAACACCAGGTTAAAGTCCAACAGGTTTGATTCAAACACGAGCTTTCGGAGCGCAGCTCCTTCCTCAGGTGAATCTGAGGAAGGAGCTGCGCTCCGAAAGCTCGTGTTTGAATCAAACCTGTTGGACTTTAACCTGGTGTTGTAAGACTTCTTATTGAATTTGGTGATAACTGAAACAACAAAATGCTTCAGTTGTGCCTGCAGTTTCTTTTTTCAATTTGCTCCAGAATATAGCAACTTTTGTGAAAGCATCATACAAGAGAATGGCTGTATGGATAGAAGTTTTTGGAAAAAATCTAGGACAAGAAAAAATGAAACGATTAAAGCTAATTGGTGAGACCAGATGGTCAGGAAAATCCAATGCAGCAACAACTACATTTGGACGTTTTGATGATGCCGCTGCCAGTACTTTCGTAAATCTATTGACATGCTTATCAATGATACAAGATTCAGAAAGGTTTGATGCAAAAACAAAACATGAAGCAAATGTTTTACTTCAAAGTCTTCTAAAGTTTGAAACCATGTTGACAGCATTTACTTACTTGTATATATTTGAAACTACAACCCCGTTATCAAGTTATCTACAGACAAGTGGTTTAGATATGTTTACTGCATGGAGTTTGGTAGATTCAGCTACAACAAAGTTGAAGGAACAGACAAGAACATTTGATAACGTTCACAGCAAGGCTTTGGAATTTGTAAATAAATGTAATGACAGGATTTCACAGATGAATATGGATGAAAATCAAACATTGGAAATTGATGCGTTGGAAACAGCATTGCCAGTTAAGAGGCAGAGGAAGAAGAAAAGAATGGCAGATGAGCTTATTGATGATGAAAGAAATTCCTCAGATTCTCTAGCTGATTTTTGAGTAAATGTGTTTAACCTAATAATGGATCGCATTGTCCAGTCACTAGAATCACGCTTTGTACAACACAAACAGTTGTATAAGGATTTGTCCTGCTTGGACCCAGCAAAGTTTAAAACTATTGCAGAGAAGGGCCTTGAAGATGAAGCATTGGAAGGTATTATTAAGCTGTTTCCACAAATCAGCAAAGGTCAAGTGATATTGGAATTGTTTTCTTTTGCTTCAAACTTTGATGTATTAAAGCTATTGCTTAATGATGGTGAGAATATGGATTCCAGTTGCAACAATTGTAAAATTTGCAGCACTTGCCTATCGTGTGTACTAAAAATTCTGGCATCCAACAGACTTCATGACAAGGCATATGATAACCTTTATGAACTTTATAAAGTCATCTGCACACTATCAGTTACTCAAGTCCAATGTGAGAGGACATTTTCAAAGCTAAAGATCATAAAGACAAGGTTAAGAAATTCGCTGTCTGAGGAGAATTTGGAATCATACATGTTGCTATCCATTGAAAAGGAATTGTTAGATGAATTGGACGCAGAAGCAATTATTGGCAGATTCACACAATCATCTAGCGAACACAAATGATTGCTCTTAATATAGTGGACCGCATGCAATGCTCTATTGTGCTTTTGAACTATCTGTTAATGTGTAAATTGTGCAGTAAACTATTTATAAGTATCAACCAATTACTTAAAATTTTAAAAATAAAATTAAATTATAACATTCTGTATTTACATTTGGTATCTACTGCCAGTAATATGTACAGTACATGTACACTGTAATTACTAAGAAAAACACATTTTTTTCCACAAAAATTTTAATTGTACCCTTTTTTCCATATGTATTTTTAAAAAAATGTATTTATTCGTTATGAAAATTAAATGATAGCATTGTAGTTGTGGGTGGGCCCCCTTTGTCTCCTGGCAACCAATATTTTTAGACCCAGTCCGCCACTGGTGCCCAGCACCGTTACACTCGCGCAGGATCCGTGCCACTGGCCGGGGGACTGCTGCTCGGGCTGGAAGGATTGGTGGGAGGTGGGCTGTGGGGTCGGGGTGGGCTGGTTAGAGTTCCAGCATGGCTCCTGCCATGTTTTCCAACATGACTGGTGCTGCTCATTAGGCCTGTGCATGCATGGCCCGGGACATGGCGATTTTGGGCACGATCCGCGGATGTGCCACATGGCGCCAGTGCTAGCCCCTCACCGGTTCCGTAATTGGTCAGGGGTCGCGCAGATCTTCCCGTCGTGAATCACCCGCGGATTCTCCGTTGGCGCCGACATTCAGCCTCAGGAACGGAGAATTCCGCCCCTTGGGCCCATTTAACAGTCTTCCCAAACTGTCCGGTCAACGTCAAAGTTTTTCTATGTACATTGCCAGGTCTCTGTTTCTGGTCCCATTGTACCATTTAGTTGATATTGCTTTATCGCTTTTTTACAAAGACATCACTGCTCTCTGCATTAAATTTTATCTACCATTTGTTTTCCCATTTCACTAGCCAGTGATTTTTTTTGTCCTCCTGGAGTTCATTACTCCAGTAATGGAGTGGGCAGCACGGTAGCATTGTGGATAGCACAATTGCTTCACAGCTCCAGGGTCCCAGGTTCGATTCCCGTTTCGGTCACTTTCTGTGTGGAGTCTGCACATCCTCCCCGTGTGTTCGTGGGTTTCCTCCGGGTGCTCCGGTTTCCTCCCACAGTCCAAAGATGTGCAGGTTAGGGGGATTGGCCATGATAAATTGCCCTTAATGTCCAAAATTGCCCTTCGTGTTGGGTGGGGTTCATAGGCTACGGGGATAGGGTGGAGGTGTTGACCTTGGGTAGGGTGCTCTTTCCAAGAGCCGGTGCAGACTCGATGGGCCGAATGGCCTCCTTCTGCACTGTAAATTCTATTACCATCCTTCTTATTGTTTACTGCTCTTTCAAGTTTTGTGTCATCTACAAAGTTTGAAAATTTTCACTATCTGCCCAAGTTATTAACATATAAGAATGAACATGTCTTAATACCTCGTAAAACCACTACATCCTTCTTCTGGTCTGAAAAATAACTTCGGTTTTATTCTTTCACAGGACATGGGCATCGTTGGCTATCCAGAATTTTTTAATTGCCTTCGAGAAGGTGGTGGTGAGCTGCCTTCTTGAACCGCTGCAGTCTGCGTGGTGTAGGTGCACCCACAGTGCTGTTAGGGAGGGAGTTCCAGGATTTTGACCCAGCGACAGTGAAGGAACAGCAATATATTTCCAAGTCAGGGTGGTGAGTGACTTGGAGGGGAACCTCCAGGTGGTGGTGTTCCCCATGTATCCGCTGCCCTTGTCCTTCTAGATGGTAGAGGCCGTGGGTTTGGAAAGTACTGTCGAAGGAGCTTTAATTAATTGCTGCAGTGCATCTCATAAATGGTACACACAGCTGCCAGTCTGCATTGGTGGTGGAGGGAGTGAATGCTGAAGGAAACGGATGGGATGTCAATCAAGAGGACTGTTTTATATGGCTGGTTCAGTTCATATTCTGGTCAATCATAACCTCCAGGATGGTGATAGTGGGGGATTTAGCAATGCTAATGCTATTGAATGTCATGTTCCAGCACTCTAAATCAAAATTAGCTTGCCTTGCATTTCACTCTTTTCTGATTCCCCTTCTATTTCAGAGCTACTTGTTATTCTAACACCATCAATGTCAACTACATTCTAGATAACGTCCTCCACAACACCATATTGAACTTGGGAGTGGAAAAACTTTTGTCATTACTTCTGACGTCCTCATTTGTTAACATGTACCCCTGATATTTGAGGATTTGGGGTTTAAACAAAATATCAAACTTATCTAAAATTGATGCAATACAAAGTAAGACCAGAATTTTTAAAACTCAAGATGAGAAACCTGGTTTGGTCTGTGGCAGTGGATCCCATCCCCAAGCCCAGCATCCAATTGGCCCAAACGACAATCCAAACCAACTATTCCTGACATGCCAGTCTCCCTGCCAACCAAACGTCGCAGTCAAGATCCAACTGCATTTTCCCAATTCTTATATTGTTGCTTTTCCTGGCAAATCATTGCTGAACACAGTCGTAAAGAGTCTGTTTTAAGATTGGGTTTGAAGATGTAATGCTAACATAATTTCCCTTGGCGTAATATTGTGGACATTCTGAATTCTCCCTCTGTGTACCCGAACAGGCAACGGAATGTGGCGACGGGGGCATTTTCACAGTAACTTCATTGCGATGTTAATGTTAAGCCTACTTGTAACAATAATAAAGATAAAGATATTCCGGATTCCACAGGGGTGGATTCTCAGTGGGTCAGAATGGAGGAGAGTTTGAGTCGGAGGTCGGGACTGAAGATGCTAGCAACAGCACCGCTCCCGATCGCCCCGGGAAAATACTCAGGGAGTCCGGTAGTAATAGCATCGTTGAGAATTTGGAGGCAGTTTCGCCAGCACTTCAGGTTAGGGGCAGGGTCAAGGGAAATGCCGATTCGGGGGAACCACAGATTTGAGCCAGCGAGGTGGGATGGAAATTTTCAGAGATGGGAGGAGAAGGGAGTTAGGGCACCAAAGGATTTGTTTCTGTGGGGTCGGTTTGCAGGATCGAAGGAGCTGGGAGCGAAGTATGAGCTGGAGAAGGGGGAAAATGTTTAGATGCAGGTTTGAGATTTTGCCAAGAAGGAGAAACAGAGCTTCCTGGTGGAGCCGGCTTCCACATTGCTGGAGGAAGTGCTGATGACAGAGGGACTGGAGAAGGGGGTAGTGTCAGCGGTTTACAGGGTTATTTTGGAAGAGGAGAAGGCACCACTGGAAGGGATCAAAGCAAAGTGGGAGGAGGAGTTGGGAGAGGGTATGGAGGAGGGGTTCTGGTGTGAGGTGCTCCAGAGTGAATGCCTCCACCTCATGCGCGAGGTTGGAGTTGATACAGCTGGAGGTGGTATATAGAGCACACCTCACAAAGGCGAGGATGAGCCGGTTCTTTGAGGGGGTAATGTTTGTCAACGTTGCAGGGAGGGCCCCGCAAACCACGTTCATATGTTTTGGCCCTGTCCAAAGCTGGAGGATTACTGGAAGGAGGTTTTAAAGGTAATCTCTAATGTAGTGCACATGAAACTGGACCCTGGTCCTCGGGAGGCCATATTCAGGTGTTGGATCGGCCGGGGTTGGAAACGGGTGCAGAAGCAGATGTTGTAGCCTTCGCCTCGTTGATCGCCGGAAGGCGGATCCCGTTGGGATGGAGAGCATCCTCTCCACCCTGTGCCCTGGTGTGGTGGGGGGACCTGCTGGAATTCATAACGCTTGAGATGATGAAGTTTGAACTGAGGGGAAGGATGGAGGGGTTCTACATTTCATGTGCGTTATTCATCATGCACTTTCAAGAATTAGATGACATCAAACATTGGGGGGGGGCTGTGTATGTTGATGGTGACTATGGGTGATTCCCGATTCCTTTTTTATTTGATGTTTGTGTTGACCTGTGGGTTGCTGTTTGGGGGTTGGTGGGAGGATGGGATCGTTGTTGTTGATAAGGGGATAGACATTGTATTTATTACCATTGATTGTTTGTTGGTTGTTGGTGCGTGTAAATTTTGAAGAAAATGTGAAAAAGGAGAATAAAAAATATTTTTAAAATAAAGATATTCCGGATTCATCATATGTACCCAAATGAACAATAAAGAGTGTCATGAGCTTCACTTGCCTTACTACAACTTGACAGAAGCACTGGTTGCTGGGTGCAGGAATGACCACGATCAGTGTTCCTGGCTTCTTGCAACACCTGTTGTCCACTGTAATAGATGCTGGGCTGGAAGGATTCCCCATCGGCCAAAAATAGGGAATGTCCTTGTCCTGCTGCCACATCCCACACACGAATGCCCTCTGGAATCTGCACCAGAGAAATATTGGCATGTCAGTTTAATTCTTTCAGAGTGGCCGTGAGGTTTCCCGACAAATGTTCGACAGTAGCCTAACGTCTGTAAACTTACTTGACTGTTTTCTTCCTTCCCCATCTCCTGAAGTAGTTGGGTGTGCCGTTCTAAAAAGAACAATAACTGCTCCTGATACAATACCTTTAAGCTAAAAAAAATCTCCCAAAGATGGAAGAGAAAAGGAGCAGGTGCCAAGTCTTTGTGGCAGAGCAGGGAAAGGTGACCAAATGCTTGATGAGTAAAACCTGTTTCGAGAATTTTAAAGTTGTACCGTGAGGTTTAAAAGTCAGGGGATTAGGGTGGGGAGTTGCTCAGTGTAAGGCCAGGATAACAGAAGGCCAGGGCAGCACATGGCACAGTGGTTAGCATTGCTGCCTACGGCACCGAGGACCCGGGTTCTAATTCCGGCCCTGGGTCACTGTCTGTGTGGAGTTTGCACATTCTCCCCGTGTTTGCGTGGGTTTCACCCCCACAACCTAAAAGATGAACATAGAACATACAGTGCAGAAGGAGGCCATTCGGCCCATCGAGTCTGCACCGACCCACTTAAGCCCCTCACTTCCACCCTATCCCTGTAACCCAATAACCCCTCCAAACTTTTTGGGTCACGAAGGGCAATTTATTATGTCCAATCCACCTAACCTGCACGTCTTTGGACTGTGGGAGGAAACCGGAGCACCCGGAGGAAACCCACGCAGACACGGGGAGAATGTCCAGACTCCGCACAGACAGTGACCCAGGGGGGAATCGAACCTGGGACCCTGGCGCTGTGAAGCCACAGTCCTATCCACTTGTGCTAGATGTGCAGGTTAGGTGGATTGGCCATGCTAAATTGCCCCTTAATTGGAAAAAAAATAACTAGGTACTCTAAATTTTAAAAAAGGATAACAGAAGGCCCCATCAACGGAGGGAAGAGAATAGGAGTGAGGGCTGCAGAGGAAGTGGGAGACTGCTGGGAAAGGTTCAGAGGTCATGTGGGCAAGGCCTTAGATGAGCATGAGTATTTGGAGACTGGGAAGCCTGTGCAGGTCAACAAGGATAGAGGTGATGGGTGAGTGAGGGATGGATGCTGGCTGCATTGTTTTAGATCATTTAGCATGAATAGGAGATGAAAATCACCATGGCCAACGCAGCTTATGAGGCGATGGTGGCAATCAAGAGGCTCAGACTGATGCTCGTCGGGAATGATTGAAATCTAAGAATGGCAGCTAGTGAAAATTAAATTCGATGAATAAATCTGGAATATAAAGCTAGTCTCTAATGATAACCACAGGCGACACGTGACGCAGTGGTTAGCATTGCTGCCTCATGGTGCCACGGACGCAGGTTCGATCCCGGCGCTAGGTCACTGTCCATGTGGAGTTTGCACATTCTCCCAGTGTTGGTGTGGGTCTCACCCCCACAACTCAAAGATGTGAGGGGTAGGTGTACTGGCCACGCTGAATTGCCCCTTAATTGGAAAAAATAAAAAATAAAAAGTAATGATGACCATGAGAACTAGCATTGATTGTTGGAAAAGCCCATCTGGTTCACCTATGTCCATCAAGGAAGGAAATCAACTGTCTTTACCTGGTCTGGCCTACATGTGTCAGCTTAGTGTATGGTCACAAGGGGCAGCACGGTGGCACAGTGGTTAGCATTGCTGCCTACGGCGCTGAGGACCCGGGTTCGAATCCCGGCCCTGGGTCACTGCCTGTGTGGAGTTTGCACATTCTCCCCGTGCCTCTGTGGGTTTCACCCCCACAACCCAAAGATGTGCAGGTTAGGTGGATTGGTCACGCTAAATTGCCCCTTAATTGTAAAAAAATAATTGGGTACTCTAAATTTTTTTTTAAAGTGTATGGTCACAAGACTCGAGAAGAGAGTTTGAACCTACAACCTTCTAACTCAAGAGGTGAAAGTGCCAGTGTTAACAAGAGAGATGGAGCTTACTCCCGGTGCTTTCTCAGCAATGTGATTGACTTACCTGTCCTCTGAAATGGCCAAGCGATTCACTCAGTTCAAGGGCAATTAGGGATGGGCAACAAATACTGTCCCAGCCATCGACGCTCACATCCCATGAAGGAGAAAGCACCGGGAGTATGCTCCATCTCTCTTGTTAACTCTGGCACTTTCACCTCTCGAGTCAGAAGGTTGTAGGTTCAAGCCCCCATCAAAAGTCTTGTGACCATACATTAAGCTGACACTTCAGTACTGCACCATCGGAGGTGTCATCTTTCAGATGCAACATCAGCCTGAGGCTCTGTCTGCCCTCTTGGGGGATGGGAAACATCCCGAGGCACTAGTTCAAAGAAGAACAGGGAAATTCTTCCGGTGTCTTGACCAATAGTTAACCCTCTACCATCATCACTAAAGCCTGGTGTTGGCAGGATGATTGATTCCAAGGAGAAGCAAAACTTGCTCCTCTTTTCACCCAACAACTACACATTGGAACTTTACAGTGAAAAGCAGAAGGAATCCTGGGGGACTTTATCCCTCCAATTGTTAAGGGGGAGCTGCAGCCTTACCAAGATCATGTAACTCAGCACAAAAGACTGAGATTCTTAACTGGGCAGTTGTGTCTCTGCAATTCAATGTCGTGTATGTTAGGCTAATGGTCCTCAAAGTGGGGCTTTATCTAGTCTGCCTCTGTTAGCAGCTTCTGTGCATGTCTTCAGAACAAGTTTTAAATGTCGGTTCATATTTTCAAGTCGTTGGAACGCTTGGGAGAGCTGTACCTTGATGAGGCGAGGCATGACGGTGGGTGACTCTGTGTGGCCAAGTTGCCCGTAAGTGTTACTGCCCCATGAATAGACCTGGAGGAAGAAAATTGTGGAAAACAGGTCAGTTTTAAATCTTTATAAGCTTCTACCTACATGCATAGGATACAAACCAAACCTGAAACTTTACAGGACACTCTTAAGGTTTGGTATTTATTCCCCCACCTCATCAGCCTTGTGCTCATGCAGGTAATAGAGGTTATTGAATTTTCACCTTGGTCGAGCCAAGGCGATGTTACCAACAAGGGAAGTTTGTCTAAATGAGGTATTGCTGATCAATGATCAATCCCAGGTATTTCTGTGCTAAGAACATTGGATCTTCAGACCGACAGGTAAAAGAGCAATGAAAACTCACCGTACTCTCCAAGGGCCATTTCTGGCTCAGTTTGCTTGTTCAGATAGAGCCCTCCCTGACTCTCCCACAGATCAGACACACACTGGCAAAAGTAGAGCATGTGGGTATGGACCTTACCTGCGAACTGGTGGTTAAGGCCAACGAGTGATAGGCACCAGCCACCACCTGGACCACTTCCTTGCTGCTCAGACTCTTGATGCACAGAGGATGAAGCCTAGAGACAGGATGAGAACATTGTCATTGTGTGAGTGCCATGATGTGGAGATGCCGGCGTTGGACTGGGGTGAGCACAGTAAGAAGTCTTACAACACCAGGTTAAAGTCCAACAGGTTTGTTTCAAACACGAGCTTTCGGAGCACGGCTCCGAAAGCTCGTGTTTGAAACAAACCTGTTGGACTTTAACCTGGTGTTGTAAGACTTCTTATTGTGTGAGTGACCACTGCTTAGCCTTGTAATACTAATCACACCCATCAACAACCCAACGCTGTGCTTAGCATTTGGAGATCCTCTAAAGGCCCAATGCATTGTCACTTTCTGCTCCAATTTCAGGTATTTAGTGTGCCACCTAATGTGGTGCCATCAGCAAATGTTTATTATGCAAAGCCCCATTTCTTCATCTTTATACATCAGAGAAATACATTTTTGAAGAGGCAATAAAGCAGAAAGGAAAGGAGCAAGGGTCAAGATGGTGCACATCACTAGGTACTTGCAATCCGCTTACCTGGGAAGGACATCTCCGTGGCCCAGCTGACCCTCTTTGCCTCGTCCCCAGCTCCATAACTCTGTCTGTAAGGAAGGAAGGTGTGCATCGGCCTCGCTGCCAGGTGTGGGGGTCAGGCTCACCGATCTGATTCTTGCACGCCCAGCTTTCCTGAGAAGCCTCGGGGAGACTGAAAGAAAAAGACACACTCACTTGTACGTGAATGTAGGAGCGTCTGTGGCCCTGATAGTCTGGTACCACCATGCATGGTTGCGATTTGAAATAAATGTTCTTGGCTCGAGTGCCACAGATCACCGTCACAAGCAAGTTCCCATTCTCTATCATCTGGAGTTGGTCTTTATCTGTTCAATATCTTAACAGCAATAACCTATGTTTATATAGCACCTTTTAACATAATGAAACATCCCAAAGTACTTCATGGGAGTTTTCTTAAAGTACGATGCTGACCAACATGTAGAGATATTAGATCAGGTGACCAAAAGCCTGGTCAAAGAGGTTAGGTTTTAAGTGTTATAAAGGAGGAGAGCAAAGTAGAGAAATGGAGAAGTAGGGAGGGAATTTCGGAGCTTGTGGTCCAGGCAATTGAGGGCCACCAATAGTGAAGCAATTCTAATTGGGAATGCTCAAGAGGCTGAAAATCGAGCAGTATCTCAAGCCGATTGTCAGGCTGGAGGAGATTCCAGAGATAGGGATAGCGAAGCCATGGATGGTTTTGAAAACCAGGATGCAAATTTTAAAATGAAAGTGCTGCTTGACTGGGAGCCGATGTAGGCCAGTGAGCATGGGGTGGGACCTGCTGTGAGTTATGACATGGCCAGCAGCGTTTTGGATGACCTCAAGTTAACAGAGGATAGATTGTGGGAGAGCAGCCAGGAGTGTGTTGGAATATTTGAGTGGAGAGGTAAGGAAGACATGAATGAGGGTTTCAGCAACAGATGAGCGGAGAAGGGCGAAGTTAAGTGATGTTACGAAGATGGAAATAGCTGGTCTTAGTGAGATAATTATTACAACACCATAAGCTTATCTTGGGATCAACTACATCAAGGTTGCAAACGGACTGGCTTAATCACAAACTGTTTCCAGGCAGAGAGGGCTCAGGCATTATGGAAGAGTTTGAATCAGGGAGCCCAAAAAATTGGAAAAACAGAAAATGCTGGACAATCAAAGCAGGTCTGACAGTGTGTGGAGAGAGAACGGAGCTAATGTTTCTGGAATACTCGTTGTCAAAGCCAAAACAAATGGCTTCAGTTGTCCCAATATTTAATTTTTCAAAATTAATTCATGGGATGCGAGCATCACTGGCTAGGCCAGCATTTATTGCCCACCTGTAATTGCCCTTGGGAAGGTGGTGAGCTGCCTTCTTGAACTTTTGCAGTCCAGGTGTCATAGGTACACCCACAGTGTCCTACAGAGGGGCAGCATGTTAGATGAAAAATAGGAGGGGCCAAGGATAGATCGTTGAAGGACACTGGACGTAGATGCGGGAGCAGGAAGAGAAGTCATTGCAAGTGATTTTCTGGCTATGATTAGAAAAGAATGGAACCAGCTGATGGTAGTGCTGTTAGGGAGGGAATTCAGGATTTCAAAAAAAATAAATTTGGAGTACCCAATTCATTTTTTCCAATTAAGGGGCAATTTAGCGTGGCCAATCCACCTACCCTGCACATCTTTGGGTTGTGGAGGCGAAACCCACGCAAATACAGGGAGGGAATTCCAGGATTTTGACCCAGCGACAATGAAGGAACAGCGATATAATTCCAAGTCAGGATGGTGTTTGGCTTGGAGGGGAACATCTAGGTGGTAGTGTTCCCAGATATCTGCTGTCTTGTCCTTCTAGATGGTAGTGGGTTTGGAAGATGCTGCCTAAGGAGCCTTGGTGAATTACTGCAGTACATCTTGTAGATGGTACACACTGCTGCTACTGTGCGTCAGTGGTGGAGGGAGTGAATGTTTGCGGATGGGCTTCCAGACAAGTAGAGAGTATTCCATTACACTCCTGACTTGTGCCTTGTAGATGATGGAGGCTTTGGGGAGTCAGGAGGTGAAGAAATTTCTGCTCATCCAGTACTGGATGTCGGAGAAGCAGTTTGATAATTGAGCAAATATGGAGGACTCGAGTGAGGTAGTGGTGGTGAGATCGAGCTGGGTATTGTCAGTGTACTTGTGAAAACTAAAGCTGTGTTTTTAGATGATATCGCTGAGGGGCAGCATGTAAGACAAGAAATAAGAGGGGCCAAGATTAGATCATTCGGGGACACCTGACATATGTGCAGAACAGCAAGAGAAGCCGTTGCAAGTGATTGGATTGGATTGGATTTGTTTATTGTCACTTGTACCGAGGTACAGTGAAAAGTATTTTTCTGCAAGCAGCTCAACAGATCATTCAGTACATGGAAGAAAAGGGAATTAAACAAAATTCAAGAAAAGACAAGAAAATACATGAGAATACATAATAGGGCAACACAAGATATACAATGTAACTACATAAGCATTGGCATCGGATGAAGCATACAGGGTGTAGTGTTAATGAGGTCAGTCAGTAAGAGGGTCATTTAGGAGTCTGGTGACAGTGGGGAAGAAGCTGTTTTTGAGTCTGTTCGTGCGTGTTCTCAGGCTTCTGAATCTCCTGCCCGATGGAAGAAGTTGGTAAAGTGAGTAAGCCGGGTGGGAGGGATTCTTGATTATGCTGCCCGCTTTCCCCCGGCAGCGGGAGGTGTAGATGGAGTCCATGGATGGGAGGCAGGTTTGTGTGATGGACTGGGCGGTATTCACGACTCTCTGAAGCTCCTTGCGGTCCTGGGCCGACCAGTTGCCATACCAGGCTGTGATGCAGCCCGATAGGATGCTTTCTATAGTGCATCTGTAAAAGTTGGTAAGGGTTAATGTGGACATGCTGAATTTCCTTAGTTTCCTGAGGAAGTATAGGCGCTGTTGTGCTCTCTTGGTGATAGCGTCGACGTGAGTGGACCAGGACAGATTTTTGGTGATGTGCACCCCTAGGAATTTGAAACTGCTAACCATCTCCATCTCGGCCCTGTAGATGCTGACAGGGGTGTGACAGGGGTGATTTGATTTGGAAGTAGTTAAGAATGGAACCAGGCGATGGCAGTCCCATCCAGCTGGATGACAGTGAAGGGTTGTTGGAGGGGGGTGGTACGGTTACCGTGTCAAAGATTGAAGACAGGACGAGCAGGATGAGCAAGGAAAGTTTCCCTTTGTCACACTCACACAGGATGTCATTTGTGACTTTGGCAGGAGTCATTTTTGTATTGTGACAGGGACAGAAACCTGATTGGAGGGATTCAAACATGGGAGTTCTGGGAAAGATGAAATGGACTTGGGAGGATTTTGGAGAGGAAAGGGAGGGTGAAGATGGGAAGCTAGTTTGCAAAGACTGTGAGGTCAAGGGTTGTGATTTTGAGGAGAAGAGTGATGACGACATATTTAAAGGAGAGAGGGACAACACCTGAGGAGAGAGAAGAGTTTACAATCTTGGTTAACATGGGGCCCAGGAGGGCAAGCTGGCGATCAGCAGTTTAGATAAGAATAGGATCAAAGAATCTGGAGGCGGGTCTCATGGACAAGATGAGCTCAGAGAGAGCATAAGGGGAGATAGGAAATAAATTAGAGAATGATGGGAGTTCAGAGCAGGGACAAGGAGGAGAATGTTAGGCAGTTCAAATGCAAGAAACTGCAGTGTGGTGAACTCAGCCCAATGCACCACACAAGCTTGCCACCCCCACATTGATTCTGTATTCACTTCCCGCTGCCTCAGGAAGGCAGACAGCATTATCAGAGACCCCTCCCACCCAGGCATTGCCTTCTTCCAGATCCTTCCATCAGTACAGAAGTCTGAAGACTCACATATCCAGACTTAGGAACAGCTTCTTCCCCACAGCTCCAAGACTCCTCAACGACTCCCTCTCAGACTCATCTGTTCCCTTTAAGAACACTATTCACGACGCCCTATGCTGCTCTTGCTCATGTATTTGCTTTGTTTGGCCCCTTGTTCCGCACTGTAATCAATCACTGTTTGTCGATGTATCATTTGTCAATGTTCTCTGTTGATTATTCTTTTTGTCTACTATTCCCTTGGCTGCAGAAAAATACTTTTCACTGTACTTCGGTACATGTGACAATAAATCAAAAATCAGCTGATCCGAATACCTCCATCTCACTAATCTCCATCTCATTGAGATCCTCGTGCTTGTTGTTCGGAAGTGACAGGGGAGAAGGGTTTAAGAAGTTTGCCTGCTATAGAGAAAAGAAGCTGGTGGTTATCTTTGCATTTCCAATCGCAACACTGGACGAACTGACAGAGAAATTTTGGCTAGCTGGGGGGAACGAGCTGCGGTACCTCCAGCTCAAAAACTTCCTACGAAAGGAGACAAGGACGTACCCACAACCCCCACGACAGACACTACTGGAAGACCCACTGGACGCAAGTATCCTAGAGAAAGGGAACTGTAGCGACTTGTATGACCGACTGGTATAAAGGGACGACACAGTACTGGACGCAACAAGGAAATGGGAGGACGACCTGGGGATGCAGATAGGGTGGGGACTCTGGAGCGAAGCACTACATAGGGTCAACTCCACCTCCACGTGCGCAAGGCTCAGCCTGACGCAACTAAAAGTGGTACATAGAGCCCACTTAACAAGAAACCGTATGAACACGTTCTTCCCGGAGGTGGACAGATGCGAACGGTGCCAAAGAGGCCCAGCCAACCATGCCCACATGTTCTGGTCTTGCCCCAGACTTGTGGAGTACTGGACAGCCTTCTTCGAGGCTATGTCCAAAGTGGTGGGGGTGAGGCTGGAGCCATGCCCGATAGTGGCGGTCTTCGGGGTTTCAGACCAGCCAGATCTATTCCTGGGGAGGAGGGCGGACGCCCTTGCCTTTGCCTCCCTGATCGCCCGCCACAGAATCCTGTTTGGCTGGCGGTCAGCAGCACCGCCCAGAGCTGCAGACTGGCTGTCCGACCTCTCGGAATCTCTCCAAATGGAGAAAATCAAATTCGCCATCCGAGGGTCGGACGATGGCTTCAACAGAACGTGGGAGCCATTCATGCAATTGTTCTGGGACCTGTTTGTGGCCAACGAACAAGAGGAAGAATAGTCGGGTGGCCAAGAATCAGGGGAAAATGGATGGGAATCGGGGGAAGGTTGCCGGGGCGGGGGGGGCTACGGGTTCGTTATGGGGGTTTGATGGCTAGCTAAGGCCCAAAACCAAACTGTAAATAAATGCCTATAAACATGTGCCTCGGCCATATTAGGGAATGTAAAATATGTATGCCGGCTAAAGGGGGGGGCGGCCACAGTTATTATTACGAAGATGCTTACCTGTAAATATATATGTTAATTTTTGCGTGTTCTTTTTTTTTCTCTCTCTCTGACAATTTGTAATTTGTTCAATATAAAACATGAAAACTGAATAAAAAACATTTATTTAAAAAAATCTTTGCATTTCCAGGATGATGAGGAATAATGAGTCCTTATAGGAGGCGGGAGCAGGACCCAATAAGTGTTTTAAGCGGTCAAGCCAGATCTAGCAGTGAACAGCTAAACCTGGCGACTGCTAAATCCTTTCAAGTCTATGGTTCTTGAACCTGAGGATCTAGAGATGAGGGCTGTACCAGTGAAAAGGTAAGGACAAGAGTGAAAGAGTTGTGGTTGTAACTGGACTTGAGCAACAATGGTAGAGACAAGGGAGCGGTTCAGTTGCTGCAGAAATGTGACAAACTGGGGTCAACAGTTACATGGTTTCCACAACCAGGTTTCCGCTTTGGCCATGATATTTATTTTTATAAATTTACAGTACCCAATTTATTTTTTCCAAATAAGGGGCAATTTAGCGTGGCCAATCCACCTAGCCTGCACATATTTGCGTTATGGGGGTAATACCCTCGCAAACATGGGGAGAATGTGCAAACTCCATACGGACAGTGACCCAGGGTCGGGATTCGAACCTGGGAACTTGGCACCTTGAGGCAGCAATGCTAACCACTGCGCCACCGTGCTGCCCCAGCTTAGACCATGATGTTAATACAATAATCTACAGTTGTGGTACTGAAAACAGGCTGAGAAGATACACATAGGCCAGGAACAGAAACTGTCTCATGAGATCCTGGCTGGAATCGATACTGACCATCTGCAAAAGCACTCAAATCAAGGCATAAACCTGTTATTGCTATATGGACTTTGTGATTACCCACTCTAAAGAACAATGTTATGAATATGTAACAAACATCCAGACACAAGTGATCAACTTTGCAGCAGGGCGAAGAAGACAAAAGAAGCCATCAGACTCCTTAATGATCTGATGGCTGGTCAGACAAGGGGAGTTTCAGAGGACAATAGGTCTTAATTGAACTGCCATGGATAAACAGGAGTATCCTGTCTTTCCCATTAACAAGTTGGGGTCTGGCTAGGACAATGGCCAGTGGTGGGCGGATACCAATGACTCAACCCTAGCATCCCAGTATAAAGAAAGCTGCATTATACAGATCTTAAGCGATAACCTGGGAGTTGCCCAGGTACAACCATCGCAAGAAGGACCCTGGGTTTCAAACCCAGAGAAGACATCCACATCGACTGATTGAAGCCTCCCAGTCTCCTTTACGAAGAGCGGGTAAAACCCAAAGCTCAGCTGTGAGTCTGAGTTGTATTGTCTTGGGTAAGAGAATTGTGAATAAAATTGTGTTGAACTGTGAACCGGTTTTGTCCTTTTTCATCTCGCAAATAAGGGCACCAAGATAAAACTTTTGAGTAATTACTCCTTAATGAACTGATTGCTGGTCGAACGCATCAGAGGTTTTAAAGGTACAACACAGCAAACTCATGAATGAGAAGGATCTTGATCAAAGTAGGGGCAGCACGGTAGCATGGTGGTTAGCATAAATGCTTCACAGCTCCAGGGTCCCAGGTTCGATTCCCGGCTGGGTCACTGTCTGTGCGGAGTCTGCACGTCTTCCCCGTGTGTGCGTGGGTTTCCTCCGGGTGCTCCGGTTTCCTCCCACAGTCCAAAGATGTGCTGGTTCGGTGGATTGGCCATGCTAAATTGCCCGTAGTGTCCTAAAGGTTAGGGGTGGGTTGTTGGGTTACGGGTAGAGGGTGGATATGTGGGTTTGAGTAGGGTGATCATTGCTCGGCACAACATCGAGGGCCGAAGGGCCTGTTCTGTGCTGTACTGTTCTATGTTCTAAAGTGAATAGACGTTCTGGAGGAAGATACACCTAGGGGTGGTGAGGGCTAATTCACTGGCAGAGTTCACAGGGTCAGCAATGGGGGCAAAGACAAAATAATTATGGACAAATATAATTTATTCAGGAATAGAACAGAAAGGCAGCACAGTGGTGCAGTGGTTAGCACTGCTGCCTCACAGCGCTGAGGACCCAGGTTCGTTCCCAGCCCCAGGTCACTGTCCGTGTGGAGTTTACACATTCTCCCCGGGTCTGCGTGGGTCTCACCCCCACAACCCAAAAGATCTGCAGGATATTTTTTTCCAATTGAAGGTCAGTTTAGAGTGGCCAAAATAAAAATATTTCCAAAAAAAAAGTTCAGAGTGGCCAATCCACCCCCCTGCACATCTTTGGGTTGTGGGGGTGAGACCCACGCAGACACGGGGAGAATGTGAAGGGATTGGCCACGCTAAATTGCCCCTTAATTGGAAAAAAAATAATTGGGGACTCTAATTTATTTTTTGAAAAAGGAATAGAACTGAGCATCACTGAAGTATTTCAGCCATTTGATTCAGAATGAACAGCTGACCAGACTGATGCTCGGACATGTGGTGATCCACTGTGTAACTGTGTGTACCTGTATTAGGGGATGTACAGTAGTACCTATACTACAGGTTCACCGGTAGCCCCTGCCGGCTAGCTCGCCCACAAGGAGCCGTATAAATATGCATGACTTCTCCTGATCAGCCATTCTACCAGCTGCAGTCGGAGGCCACACATCTGACTGTAATAAAGCCTCTATTGTACCAATTTGAGTCTGTAGTACAATTGTTAGTGCATCAGGACAATAATTATAATTATAGAAATTATAAGATTACTGAATCTTAAAACCCAGTCAGATATCCATAAACATCTGTCGATGTGTCATTGATTCATGGATCCTCAAAACTATTAAATACAGTTTAATGAGTACAAATAATGATAGAATTCAGTACAAAAACAACCCGCTTGATTGGTACCCCTTCCACAAACATTCACTCCCTTCACCACTGATGAACAGTGGTAGTGGTGTGTACCAGCTAAAACATGCACTGCTGGACCTCACCCAAGGCTACTCTGACAGCACCTTCCAAACACAGAACTGCTCCCATCTAGAAGGATAGCAGATACTTGGAAACACTACCACCTCTAAGTCCCCACCCCCCCCATGCCACACATCATCCTGAATTGGAAATATATCACCCTACCTTCACTGTCGCTGGGACTAAATCCTGGAATTCCCTGCCTAACAGCACTGTGGGTGTACCATGGACCTCAGCGGTTCAAAAAGGCAGCTCCTACCACCTTCAAGGGCAATTAGGGATGGGCAATAAATACTGACCTAGCCATCGACACCCACTCACATGTAGGGGGTCGGACTTGCGGACGCTGGCAATGGTGCTGTTCCCGTTGGCTCCAGGAAAGTATCAGTGAGTCCAGTGGTAGTGGCCACTTTGAAATAGGGGTAGTTTAGGCAACATTTTAAGCTAGGCCGGGTCAGGGGGATGCCGATTAGGGGAAATCGTGGGTTCGAGCCGGGGAGGACGGATGCGAGGTTTCGGAGATGGGGCGAGGAGGGGAACAACGAAATGAAGGACTTGTTTCTCAGGGGATGATTCACGTGTTTGGAGGAATTGGAAGAGAAGTATGGATTGGCAAAAGGGGAAGGGTTTAGGTACCTGCTGGCTCGGGATTTCGTAAGGAAGCTGTTCCCGACCTTCCCGATAGCGCCAGCCTCCTCGTTGATGGAGGCGGTGCTGTCAGCAGGTGTGCTGGAGAGGGGGGTTGTTTCGGCGATCTTTGGGAGTATCTTGGAGGAAGACAGGGTGTCTATGGAGGGGATTAAGGCAAAGAGGGAGGAGGAGCTGGGGGGGGGGGGTGATGGAAGAGGAATTTTAGTGTGAGGTAGTACAGAGGGTAAATGCCTCAACCTGATGTGCGAGACACGGGCTGATACAGTTTAAAGTCGTGCATAGGACGCACGTCACAAAATCGAAGATGAGACGTCTGTTTGAGGGGGGTGGAGGATGTCTGTGAGCAATGTGGGAGGGGCCCCGCAAACCTCATATGTTTTGGTCCTGCCCGAAGCTGGAACGATTTTGGAGGGAGGGATTTAGCACAATCTCGGGGGTCTTTGCACATGAACGTGGAGCCCGGTCCCCCAGACGCCATATTCGGGGTGTCAGATCTGCCCAATTTGCAGTATGGTGAGGGTGAAGATGTTTTAGCCTTCATCTCGCTGATGGCTCGTAGGCAGGTCCTGCTGGGGTGGAGGTCAGTCTCTCCACCCTGCGCCTCGGTGTGGCGGGGGGACCTGCTGGAGTTTTTGACCTTGGAGACGGTGAAGTCTGAGCTGAGGGGGGTGAAGGAAGGGTTTCTACAATTCTTGGGGTTTTGTTTATTATGCACTTTCGGGAGTTGGTGCCGTTGACTATTGAATGGGGGAAGGGAGGTTGTGGGTTGGACAGGGAGGAACTGTTTTTTTTGATATTGTTGGGGTTGTTTTGTTTCTGTTTCCCTTTGTATGGTGAAAATGATGAAGATTTGGCGAATAAAAATATTTAAAATAACAAATACCCCTGGATGTTCAGTTCCTATCGTGGTGACCCTGCAGCCATGTCTCTGTATTTGCAACTGTATCATAAAAGTTTATATCTCTTTGTGCTGTTATTCATCTACCTTATTGCAAATGCTCTGCACATTCAGAGACAAAGCTTTTTAGACTTGTCTTTTTTAACCTCGTCAATCATCTTTTTTTTTTTGGCATTGTGGCCTCATTTCTTCCTTAGTTTTTCTGCCTTTGCTTCTTACATTCTTATCTTTTGTTTCTATCTTTGTTTCTTCCTCTTGTCTCCCTGCTCAGGCTCTCATTCATCTGTCATTCTGGTTTAAACCCTCCCTGGCAACACTAGCAAACACCCTCTCGTTTCCTGCCCAGATGCAACCTGTCCTGCTTGTATTGGTCCCACCTTCCCAAGAACCAGTCCCAATGTCCCAGGCATCCGTCCCTCCTACACCATTTCTCCAGTCACATATTCATCTGGTACATCCTGTTAATTTTATTCTTGCTAGCACATGGCACTAGTTATAATCCTTAGATTGTTACCTTTGAGGTCCTAAATTTAAATTTACTTCCTAATTCCCTATATTTTGCTTTTTTTTTAACCTATGTTGTTGGTACCGATATGTTCAACGGTCACTGGCTGTTCAACCTCCTCCCTTCAGAATGCCCTGCAGCCACTCTGAGACATCCTTGACACTGCACCAAGGAGGCAACACACATCCTGGAGACTTTCTGCTGCCACAGAAGCGCATGTCTATCCCTTTACTAGTGAATCCACTATCACTACAGCCCTGCCATTCTTCTTCGTCCACCTCTTGTGCAGCGCAGCGCCATCCTGGCTGACACTGACTTGACTTCCGCTGCTATCCCTGAGATGTCTGACCCCTTGTGCACCACCCCCCCCCCCCCCCCCCCCCCCCAACAGTATTGAAAATTGTATATCTAAGGGTGGCACGCGCAACAGTGGCTAGCATTGCTGCCTATGGCGCGAGGACCCCCGGTTCGAATCCCGGACCTGGGTCACTGTCTATGCTGCGAGTTCGCACATTCTCCCCAGCCTGTGTGGGTTTTTCACCCCCACAACCCAAAGATATGCAGGTTAGGTGGATTGGCTATGCAAAATTGCTCTTAATTGGGGAAAAAAAATTGGGTACTCTAAATTTATTTTAAAAAAGAAAATGGTATATCTGTTAGAGAGGGATACAGCCACAAGGGTCTCCTGCATTACCTGCCTTCCTCTACTCTGCCTGGTGGTCAGCCATCCCTTTCTTCTAGTTCAGTCTTTACCTGTGGTGTGACCACCTCACTGAATGTGCTGTCCACAACAATGTCAGCATCGTAGATGCTCCCCAAGGACAGGTCATCAACTCAATTTTACCACCTGCTCCTTGTGTCCCTTAATTCCCTATGAGACCAAAAATCTGTCTGTCCCAGCCTTAAATATATTCAACAATGGAACATCCACTACCCTCTGGGCTGGAAAATTCAAGATTCACAACCCTTTGAGTGAAGAACTTTATCCTCATGTCCATCCTAAATGATCAGTTCATTAACCTGAGACTGTACCCTGTGTTTTAGATTCCCGAACCAACGTAAACAATCTCTAGCATTGACTCTATCAAATCATTTCAGAATTTTATAGGTTTCAATAAGATCAACCTGTCCATTTTTCTAAACGCCAGAGATACAAGACCAATTTACTCAGCCTCTCATCATAGGACAACCCCCTCATCGCCAGGCCAAATGACGTGAACATTCACTGCACCCACCATCTATGCATTCTTCAATGTGGACTGGTCAACACATGGATCAGTCAGTCCAGTGGAGGCAAAAAATCTGAAAGGATAATCCTTAATGAATTAGCTGGTGGTATCGGTGAATCCTAGGATCCCTGGGACAGCAGGGTTGGTCTTCTATATCTTAACAATTGGAAGGTACCCACACCATATCCCACCATGAATCAGACCTGTACACAGTATTCCAGATGTGGCCTCGTCAAAACCCTGTAGAACTGCAACAAGACTTCTTTATTATTTTACTCCAATCCTCTTGCAATAAAAGCCCAACATTCTATTTGCATTTCTAACTGTTTGTCACACACGCTTGCTAACATCTGCATTCATTGAACACCCAAGTCTCTTTGAACATCAAAACTTGTAAGTTTCTCACTTTTAAAATATATCTGCCTTTATATTGCGTTTTTTTCCTATAAATTTAGAGTACCCAATTATTTTTTTTCCAATTAAGGAGCAATTTATCATAGCCAATCACCCCTAACCTGCACATCTTTGGGTTGGGTGGTGGTGAAACCATGCAGACATGGGGAGAACGTGCAAACTCCACTCGGACAGTGACCCAGGTCGGGATTCGAACCCGGGTCTTCAGTGCTGCCGTCCCAGTGCTATCCACGCGCCACATGCCCGCCCTCTGCCTTTATATTCTTATGACCAAAGTGATATCTTCACACTTCCTACATTATACTTCCATCTGTCATCTTTTTTTTAAACATACATTTAGTATACCCAATTCATTTTTTTCCATTAAGGGGCACTTAACGTGAACCAATTCACCTTCGCTGCACATCTTTGGATTGTGGGGGTGAACCCACGCAAACACGGGGACGGCCATCTGTCATCTTGTTATCCACTCACATAATCTGTTTACAGTGTAGCCTCTCTGTGTCCTCCCCATAGCTTCCCTTTCCACCTAGTTTGGTATCATCAGCAAACTTAGTTACATGACTCTGTCTCTTCATCAGTCATCAATATAGCACTGATCCTTGCAGCACTCCCTTCTTCTTCATTCCTACCAACTTTATGAGCCTTTATTTTGTCTATTATACCTTCGGTGCGGCACCTTATCAAGTTCCTTTGGAAATCCAAGTATACTACATCTACTGCTCCCCCTTTATCTACCCTACTAGTTGCATCCTCAAAATACTTTAATAAATGTGTCAAACAGGATTCACTGTAATAAAACAATGTTGGTTTGTTCTATTCATACTATACGTTTCTCTGTGCTATTGTTAAGACTTCCTCATAATAGATTCCACGCATTTTCCCAACATCTGATGTTAGATTAACTGTCTTGCAGTTCATGTTTTTCTCATCTCCCTCCTTTCTTGAAAAGTGGTTCTTTGTAACATTTGCCAAATTCCAATCTACTGGGACTATTCCCGAATCAAAGGAATTTTTGGAAATCATAGTTAGCGCATCCACTATCTTTTGCAGCTATCTCGTGTAGAAGCTACTGTGTAGGCCCCGGGAATTGTGGATTTTAGTCCCTTAGTTTTCCCCCCCCACTTTTCTCCGGTGATACTTAACTACTGAGGGTATCAACTATTTTTGGAACTGGATACAAACAGGACAGACGCAAAATATTTATCCAATACGCTGCCATTTCCTCATTCCCCATGATCATTTATCCTGTCTCTGATTCTAAGGGATCAACGTTTCCCTTCAGCTAAACTGTTAAGACCACAATCAGGTGAGCCATGATCTTACTGAATGGGTGGATCCAGGCCAAAGGGGCTGAGTGGCCTGCTCCTGCTCCTCTTTTGTAGGTTCATAAGTTTGGGGCTGCAATATGATCAGGAGTGTGAGCAAACTGGATCTTGATGCACTAATTCAACAATTAGATAACCCATAACACACGACAGGTATCGGATATATTCATATCAGGCAAATAAAAATGGTTTAGTGAGACCACAACTAACCGAACCTTTTGTTTAAACTACTGTCAATGATTCCAAGCATTATTCTTATAACAATCAATCAAGTTCAACAGAGAAAATCACAGAAGTGGGTGGGTCAGGGTGAGACTGATGCACACTATCGGTAGGTCAGAGGGAGACTGGCGAATGATTTAAGTGGTGACAGAGGGCGGTCTACACAAATCATTCATCTGCCTTTTGCAGAGAAACCGCTGGAGATGTTATTGATTCAGCTGGACCAATGGCTCCTTTGGGTTAATGAACTCTACCTGTCTGAACCCCACCTTGTTTGTGTGGTGCACTACCTTGAGAGGAGAAGACCTGGCAGAGACAGTCGCCGGCACCATCCCTTCTGCGCCTTGCTCAACGGATACTCCCCCCAGGCTGAAGCTCTTTTTGTCGGGCATGCACTCCTCCATTTTCACCAACTCCTCTCTGGTCTCCTTGTGCTGGATTCCGTCACTGGCTGGGCTGCCAATGCAAGCCGCAACTGCACTCTGGGCGGGGTGGGTAGTAATAATTCACCACTTTTCTGAGCGAAAGGGCTTCGTAAGTGGCCGGCTACTCTTTCCCCAACCACTGAGGCACAGGAGACCACCAGGTTATTGAAAGTCGAAGGGGCTACAGAGGAAGGGCTGGTGGGCTGGGTGTCCTCGGATGTGGTTGATGGTGGCAGGCTCGGAGGATGCTTATTTTTCACAGAGGAGTCCAGTTGGGAGTTGTCTGACCAACTTTCTGAGATACGCCTTCACTGCCTCCTCATCGGGGTAGGGGTGAGCTCCTGGGTTTTGGTTGTTGTTTGCCGCTTCACTGGGCTCCTGCTGTAGGCTGGGAGGCACTCCCTCCTCAGAGTTACAGGGATTTTGTGCCAGTTCCACTTTATCGACACCGTCCGGCGAGTGCTCAGGCTGCACTGGTTGGGGAAGTTCGGAGCTTCCCGTGCCTGTGACATGATTGTGAGGAAGCTGCTCAGGAGAGCAGTAGTTATTGGCATTCAGGGCTGAGTGCTTGTGATCGGAATTGGACAGCGCCATGCCCAGCGGGCAGTAGTGACTGTCTGAGATGATCACGTGGTCTTCTTTGTCCATCATGGTCAGCAGCAGCTGGTGGCAGTGGTGGCATTTTTCAGAGTTCTGTCTCTTCTTGTGGGGCCAGGGTTTCTGAACCAGGGCCAGACTGTGGTGGGCACCGCAAGCAATTTGCATCACTGCCCGGCCAGCGAGATGCTCTAGCTTCTGAGGCTTTGCCACAGGGAAAGTGGTTGTGACGAGTCCGAGCTGGCAGCCGCTGCCCCAGGCCCAAACCTCTCGCTTCGACGACAAGGCCAGTGTGTGCTGTTCTCCACAGGCCAGTTGCACTGTCTTGGCGAGCTCAGGGGGGTTGGTTTCAGGGTCGGAAATTGTGACCAGAGTGGGGTCAGGATATGGCTTTGACCTTGGACTGCGCACTGGCAGTATGAGTTCTCTCCCCACATGTACACCGCTCCATCCTGCGTTACTGCTCCGCTGTGGTGGCTTCCGGCTGCCACACTAATCACATGCAAGCCAGTTAAGGCTTGTTCCAGAGTGGGGACTGCTGAGTGACTGGCCTCACAGTCCGGCCTCCACGGAAAGTGCCCAAAGCTGCAGACATCTCCACCTGAAAAAAGAAAAGGGTTTCAGGCGCTAATTCACCAAAAATGTTTGTGTTCTGAAGAGAGGCCCCAAGGTGTTAGTGTGCTGGAAGAGGTTAAAGTGATCAGGAGGAGTGAGGGATGGACAGGGAGCCAGAGGAGGGATTGGTAACAGGACTTTGTGCCAAAACAAAGTTTTGGATAAGCATAGATTTATTGGAGAGCAGCCAGGAGAGCACTCGAATAGCAAAGAGTAGTCATATTGGACTTGAAACATTCATTGTTTCTCTCTCCACAGATGCTGCTGAACCTGCTTGAGTTTTCCAGCACTTTCTGTTTTTATTTAGCATCCGCAGAGTTTTGCTTTCGTAATATTGGAATAGTCAAGTCTGGAGGTGACTCACCACCTCCTTCGCAAGGGCTATTAGGGATGGGCAACAAATGCTGGCCTCGCCCAGATCCCATGAACCAGTGCTAATCAACACCATTTCTGAGATTTCTTGTCCAGAACTGAACAGAGTAGACCAGATATTACATAACATCCACCCCTCTTTCAACAAAGGCCAACATTGTATTATAATACAAAGTAAAAGAAATGTTGGAAATACTTGGGAAGTTCTGATAAAAGGTCACAGATCTGAAACATTAACTCTGTTTTCTCTCCACAGGCACTGCCGACCTGCTGAGTATTTACAGAATTTCCTTTTTGAATCATTTCCAGCATCTGCAGTGTTTAGCTTTTCTATTTGTGCCAATATTTCATTTGCCGTTTTGATTACATTTTGATTTCTGTAACTGGTCACTCAAATCTTTTGGTTTCACCACAGCCCCAAATTGTTCTTAAGTTAGGAAATATTTAAAATTTTTCTTTCTTGGGTTCACCATGGCAACCAGGAATGTTCCAGGCCCAGGGTTCAGGTGGCCCTGTGGGGTCCAAACGCATCAGGAACTCGGCTCCAGCCTGCCCATCCCCAGGTTTTGCTGAGGCAAGGGGTGGGCAGCAATGGGCTTCCAGAAGGCTGCTTGGCAATTTAACTATGTTAATGAGGCTGGCGGCCACTGATTTAACCTGGCTTGCCGGGTTTCCCAGGTCTTAGGAAAGCCAGCATCTGATGGGACGGGAGGACTGCTTCGGGGGGAAGGTAGCACTGCTTTTGGGCCACGTGAAGCAGGAGTACTTTACCCCTCCACTCTGACCCCCATCCCTCCAACTCAGTGATGGGCAACCTAGGCTACTGACTGGGCCGCACGATTGAAATCAGGCTTGTTCACAAACCATGACCCGATGAATAAGAGTAAATACATTTAATACACGCTGGGGCAGCACTGTGGCACTGCCTACCTCACGCCGCCTAGGTCCCAGTTTCGATCCCGGCCATGGGTCACTGTCGTGTGGAGTTTGAACATTGTCGCTGGTCAAAATCTTGGAATTCCCTCCCTGTGTTGCATGAGTTTCGCCCCCACAACCCAAAGATGTGCACGGTCGGTGGATTGGCCATGCTAAATTGCCCCTTAATTGGAAAAAATGAATTGGGTACTCTAAATTTATTTTAAAAATACACTGAATATTTCATAATGAGTTTTAGGAATTGCGAATCATGAATATATTAACAGTGCTGTCAACTTCAAATGGTAAACATAAAATAAATATTTACACTTTGGACAAAGAGGGAGTGCACGGCTCTCACAGTCAATGTTGTGAGCAATCAGCACACACCTCACTTCACTTGCTCTGCGCACACTTCAGTCAAACCAGTAGGAAAATCGGCAGAATGTGGCAACCCTGCACGTGGCCAACAGTCAAGAAAATGTCTCATGGGCCGCATGTGGCCCCCAGGCCGCAAGATGCCTCCCCAACCTCCCACACAAGCTGTCTGGGTTCAGATCGCGCCCATCCCATCGCAGCGTCAACCTTCCTAGTCCTTCAGCCTGCTACGGAGCACATCTTGCCAAAACTGGTTCCGGATTTCTACGCTCTCACCCCCGCCCTGCCTACGTAACCTATCCCACTAGCTATCCAGGCCTTGGTATTTCCCTACTGTTCCTCTTCCAGCTAGGTCACATCCCAAAGCAATATCACTGTCGCAACTGATTGGCTCACAGACTTATAACATGGAACATACAGTGCAGAAGGAGGCCATTTGGCCCATCGGGTCTGCACCAACCCACTTAAGCCCTCACTTCCACCCTATCCCCATAACCCAATAACCCCTCCTAATCTTTTTGGACACTAAGGGGCAATTTAGCATGGCCAATCCAACTAACCTGCACGCCTTTGGACTGTGGGAGGAAACCGGAGCACCCGGAGGAATCCCACGCAGACACGGGGAGAATGTGCAGACTCTGCACAGACAGTGACCCAGGGGGAATTGAACCTGGGACCCTGGTACTGTGAAGTCACAGTGCAAACCACTGTTTAAAAGCCTTTGCTGCTGTCATAAGCCGGGCTGACTCTGCCCAGCCTGCTCACCTTCTATCAGGAGCACGCCATGTTCTGTTCCCAGGGCAACATGCAACACCACTTTGATACCAAGACCAGGTAGTTGCTCGGGGATCCCAGTGTTACCACATGCTTTCCAGACATGCAAAATGCCTCGCTCGTGGGGGCTCTCCTCCTCTCTCGGGCTGTACAACATTAAATAAAAGCACAATTGAAACATTGAAAATAAAAGCTGAACCACTTCACATTATATATTTTTCCCTTGGTAGATTTTAAACAAAAGCTTTCTTTGCTCTCTGGGAAGTATGGTCTTCCTATTTGATTTCCGCTCTTTTCCTGCTGTCTTATGTTCATGGTTTTTTTCTTAGCCATGAGATGGCACATGAACTCTAACTGGCAGGTAAGAGCCCCACCCATAATAATCTATTATTGTCACAAGTCTGCTTACATTAACACTGCAATGAAGTTAGTCGCCACATTCCGGCGCCTGTTCAGGTTCACTGAGGGAGAATTCAGAATGTCCAATTCACCTAACAGCACGTCTTTCGCGACTTGTGGGAGGAAACCGGAGCACCTGGAGGAAACCCACGCAGACACAGGGAGAACGTGCAGACTCCACACAGACAGTGACCCAAGATGGGAATTGAATCTGGGACCCTGGAGCTGTGAAGCAACAGTGCTAACCATTGTACTCCTGTGCTGCCGAAAGGCTTTCAGGGACAATCTAAACTCTCTGATTGTAACCAAATTTAAACCAGTTTGAATTGGAAACCATACAGAGCAGTCTTGAGCTTGCCTGGGATATCACCAGCACACAGCGTGTTGTACTTTTTTTTAAGTGGTGATATTCCCTGTAATTCCCATCCCAGTACTGGGAGTCTCTTCCTCCACTCAGACCCGGGACTCGGAACTGCATTTTTGTGGCACCTTTACTTCATGCTCTCAGGACATTCCAAGAGTGCTTCACGTCCAATGAGGCACTTTAGAAATGTAGTTATGATTGTAATGTAGGGAACATGGCTAAATGGGATTGGGAACATGGCTAAATGGGATCTTTACATGCAACTGAAAGGGCACATTAGGTGTGAGTTTAGTGTCTCATCTGGAAGGCGGCACCTCCAACAGTGCTGCACTCCCTCTGTATTGCACTCAAGTGAGCAAGCCTCTGAAGTGAGCACCTGAACCCATAGCTTTTTGTGTCTGTGAGCGAAGCATGCTGAGCCGAGACCAGCAGCAAGCGAGGTATGCACAAGCTATGGTCAAGATGCCTGACAATGGTGCTCTTCTGTTCAACAACTGTTCTCTCTTTCGTGCTACCATACACACTGTGCGAGACAGATCACTATCAGCATTTTTAAAAATGTGTCTTCACACTTTTTATACCTTTGGGGAATAATGGGGAAGCGAGGGAAGTATTCCCAAGCTGATTATCAGCCCGGCTGAACCGCGTTATAAACACTTCTTCCAGGGCCAACAAGTCTTACCATTGGACTTGAACCCAGAGTTTCTGGTCCAGAGAGAGGGGGCTACCACTGTGCATGAGGCCTTCACAGAACATCAGTGAACATTTGTTTGCACTGGAGTGCTGAATTTGTGTGCATTAGAGTGCTACAGTGAGAGTTGGTGACTGAGGGAGTTAGGTGAGGAGGGAGCAAGGTGCTCCTTTCATTTTATTTCCTACATTTTCTTAAAGAGCGTGAAGGGAGCCGGGAATTTACAGAGAGTGCAGCTGACTGGGAGCAGAGTCGGAGGGCAGAGTTTCAGTTGGTTTACAGGGCAGCTGTAAGGTAAGAGTCGTTTGTGTTTTTTTTTTGTTTTTGTTTTTTGGGGGCAGCAAGCCACCTTTGTATCATTTAGCAGAATCACCAATTTTAGAGGGTTCACTTGCGAGAGTAGCAGCAGTATATATATATTTCTTTTTAAGGGCCTAATGGGCTTTAATCTTATTTGTTTCCTTTTAAATTCAAATCAGAGGGGATGGCGGCTAGGGCAGTTGCATGCTCCTCCTGTAGGATGTGGGGGGTGAGGGACACTACACCTGCGGGAAGTGCACCCAACTCCAGCTCGTCAGATACCGCGTTAGGGAACTGGAGCTGGAGCTGGATGAACTTCAGATCATCCAGGAGGCAGAGGGGGTGATAGAGGGGAGTTACAGGGAGGTAGCCACACCGAAGGTGCAGGGCAAGAGTAGCTGGATCACAGTCAGGGGAAGGAAAAGAAACGGGCAGACAGCGCAGGGATCCTCTGTGGCCGTTCCCCTTCGAAACAAGTATACCGTTTTGGATGCCGTTGAGGGAGATGACCTACCAGGGGAAGGCCAGAGCGGCCAGGTCTCTGACACTGAGCCTGGCTCTGTGGCTCAGAAGGGAAGGGTGAAAAGAGTGATAGGAGACTCAATGGTTAGGGGAAGGGATAGGAGATTCTGTGGTCGCGAACGAGACTCCCGGAAGGCATGTTGCTTCCCGGGTGCCAAGGTCAGGGATGTCTCGGATCAAGTCTACAGGATTCTTAAGGGGGAGGGGGAGCAACCAGAAGTTGTGGTGCACATAGGCACCAACGACATAGCTAAGAAAAGGGATGAGGATCTAAAAAGTGATTTTAGGGAGTTAGGTTGGAAGCTAAAGAGCAGGACCAGCAGAGTAGTAATCTCAGGATTGCGACCGGCGCCACGTGCAAGTGAGACAAGGAACAGAGAGCGAGTGCAGCTGAACACCTGGCTACAGGGCTGGTGCAGGAGGGAAGGCTTCAGATGTGGATCATTGGAATACCTTCTGGGGAAGGTGGGTCCTGTACATGAAGGACGGATAGCACCTAAACTGGAGGAGCACCAATATCCTTGGTGAGAAGTTTGCTAGAGCTCTTCGGGAGGGTTTAAACTAGTTTGGCAGGGGAAGGGAACCAGAGCTATGATCAAAGGATAGGGCAGCTGTTGAACAGGCAGAAATAGTATGCAGTGAGTCGGAGAGGAAGGATAGACAGTTGATAGGGCAAAGTTGCACTCATTGGAATGGGTTAAAGTGTGTCTGTTGCAATGCAAGGAATGTCAGGAATAAGGGAGATGAACTGAGAGCATGGATCAGTACTTGGAACTACGATTTTGTGGCCATTACGGAGACATGGATTTCACAGGGGCAGGAATGGTTGTTAGATGTTCCAGGGTTTAGATGTTGTAAGAAGAATAGGGAGGGAGGTAAAAGAGGGGGATGGCACTGTTAATTAGGAAGTGCATCACAGCTGCAGAAAAGGAGGTAGTCAAGGAGGGTTTGTCTACTGAGTCAGTATAGATGGAAGTCAGAAACAAGAAAGGAGCAGTCACTGTATTGGGAGTTTTCTATAGACCCCCCAATAGCAGCACAGAGATGGAAGAACAGATTGGGCGGCAGATCTTGTAATGGTGCAGAAGTGACAAAGTTGTTGTCATGGGTGACTTCAACTTCCCTAATATTGACTGGAACCTCCTTACTGCAAATGGTTTGGATGGAGCAGATTTTGTCAGGTGTGTACAAAAAGGACTCCTGACTCAATATGTAGATAGGCCAACTAGGGGGAAGGCCATATTGGAGTTGGTGCTTGGCAACGAACCAGGCCAGATGTCAGATGTCTCGGTGGGAGAGCAATTCGGTGACAGTGACCATAACTCCTTGACCTTTACCATAGTCATGGAGAGGGATAGGAACAGACAGTATGGGAAGGTTTAAATGGACAGGGGAAATTATACTGCTATTAGACAGGAGCTGAGGAGCATAAAGTGGGAACAGTTGTTCTTGGGGAAATGCACAACAGTAATGTGGGAGTTGTTTAAGGAGCACTTGCTGTGAGTGGGATAGTTTTTGTCCCACTGAGACAAGGAAGGAATGGTAAAGTGAAGGAGCCTTGGATGACAAGAGAAGTGGAGCTTCCAGTCAAGAGGAAGAAGGAAGCTTACTTTTTTTAAATAAATTTAGATTACCCAATTATTTTTTCCAATTAAGGGGCAATTTAGTGTGGCCAATACACCTACTCTGCACACTTTTGGGTTGTGGGGGCGAAACCCACGCAGACACAGGGAGAATGTGCAAACTCCACACGGACAGTGACCCAGAGCCGGGATCGAACCTGGGACCTCAGCGCCGTGAAGCGGTTGTGCTAACCACTAGGCCACCGTGCTGCCCTGAAGGAAGCTTACATAAGGTTGAGGAAGCAAGGATCTGGCATGGCTCTAGAGGGTTACATGGTAGCCAGGAAGGAAATCAAAAATGGACTTAGGATAGCCAGAAGGGGACATGAAAAAGCCCTGGCGGGAAGGATTAGGAAAAACCCCAAGGCGTTCTACACTTATGTGAGAAATAAGAGGATGATCAGATTGAGAGTACGGCCGATCAGGGATATTGGAGGGAACTTGTGCCTAGAGTCTGAGGAGATAGGGGAGGCCTAATGAATATTTTGC